>NC_016486.1:654652-841122 GCF_000227115.2 Naumovozyma dairenensis CBS 421 | reverse complement strand
AGAGAATATTATATCCTATCACATAATATCTCATCACATAACATTACATCACATAACATCGCATCAGATCCTCACCGAAAGGATCATCACATCACCGAAAGGAACATACTCATCGATAGACATACTCATCGATAAACATACTACTCATACTACTCACCGATAGACAGTAATACACATCCATAGGATTGATAATTATCTGCTATTCATCGAGCTTAGTGTACGTATATTATAAGAGCTACAAGATATAAGTTTTGATACTGGTAATAATTATCTGCCGGTATAGATCTAACTATTGAGCTTATATTGGATACAGAGATAATAGAATAGTAGATATTGCATTCGTTATCTTCTAATTTCTCAAAAGTAGAAATATCAGAGATAAGACACACCAGATTCGTAACTCATTATCAAGGTAATCAAGATAATAAGGACACAACTTCACCCAAACTGGTCATAACAGACGTAAAAGATTTCATATCATAGACGTCTATAATTTTTTTATAAAGGATCAAGGTGCAGGGTAAGTTGACTTATAGTCGGCTGTTAAATAAGAGTGCGGTTTATATATTATCGCGAGGTAATATATCACAAAATCGTGACAATAATCCATAACTAATAAAAAAGATAATGTTTCTCTAAGAGGGAAATACACTTCACACCTTGTATTTGGTAAAGCCCAAAGCTTTATTCAACGATTCCTTTAGCATGTACCTACGTACAGAAGTAACGACGTTGTAATATGGAGTAGGAATTCACATCTTGAGAAACGGCGGTAAGTAAAATAGAGATCTTTTAACGTAAGTTTTCCACAGACCAGGAACTTCAAAGAAAGTACAGTATATATTACACATATGAGATATGTAGAACAAAAATGGCGTCATCTTCAAGGAAGGTTTCTAAAGCAGTAAAGAAGAGAGAAAAAATCAATAAGCATCTTTTTATCCTTCTGGCTTTGTCTAATAAAAAAACATACCTAGACAACTACGTTAAAAGTGTCGGAACAGAGGACCCGGCAAGCAGAAGCCATGTTGTATGCTTACATGGAGAGTCATAAATTACGAAGCATTTCCTAAATTGTTTATGCAGATGCATTAGGTAAAAGAAAGAGGAATGTACGTATGCATGGTTGAACAATACATACTATTTTGGAATAAAGAGGGGTAATTGTTTCAAAAGTGGCTTTAAAATTGGTATATTGGAGACAGTTGACAGGAATCGAATTATTTATGAGCCAAGTTCAGGGGAGGGATACTCACAATGAAAAATATAGGAGTTACATCAAAGTATCCGGTTTTTCCCAGAAGGCGTATTTTCAGTGAGAATTTTCGTTAGAAACTCCGTCCCTTCTCTGGTTTCTTATTTGACTTCTTGTGTCCCTCTCTTTGACTCTTCAGGATCCAGGAATCGTCATTTGGGTTGTCAAATTCAGCCGGGAGGGGAAAATTAAAGGAACAAACCATCCACAGAAATGCCCGCGCGAACAGGACAGTAATACCAAATGCCACGGGGGCTCTGTCTCGGCGAGGAAGATTTTCATCTATGGATGCCATGGGCATTTGTACCTCTTCTCCTTTGAGACGCAAAGTTTGGTTTCGTGGCATTTACTTTTGTGAGGAGAACTTTTTCCAGGACAAGAAATGGGCAATGGGCAACGATCAATGGTCAATGGGCAGCAGCTTCGGTAGCAGCTTGGACAGCTTGGCACTAGCGGAGTAATCATTGCCGTTAAACGGAGTAGCAACTTTAAACCTTCCTTCCCACATACCTATACACTATGTGGAGAGGGCACCACGCAGGTAGAGAAGCCCCATTATCGAGCTCCTGAGAAGAATATACAGACAAATTGCGGGAATGTAAACCGGTGTTTCGAGAACCGGTTTGCCCCTACATCGAAGGCAATAACCCTCTACGTAACAATAGAATTACGTCCCTGACACAATATACTCAATACCCATTCTGATGTAACGTATAACACCATTCACTATATTATAGCTGCAGTTCAACAATCTGTCAAGCCTTTTCTATAGCAACATGTGTCCCTCCCCAATAATATACAAGTTTGAAATCATGGGATTACTACTCTCCACCTGAACTATAGAACCTACTCCAGTTTTCTTATTTTGGGAGTACGAGAAACTTTTCTCTATTCATTATATGTTTCCTTCTTATCATCCTTAAATCGATGAACTTATTAATATATATAAGATCTTCTCTTATTGCTTAATCATCGAGAATATCTTTCTCATACATCGTTTCCTTGTATTTACTTTCTTTCTAATCATACTGGGAGAAATAACCAACAGATCAAATTGTAATTTAAATACAAAAACATTCCAAAACAAGTTTAGATCACTAGTATTTAAACTCAACTAACAAACATATAGATTCTTACGAAAATGCAAAATATTAAAGGCTGGCTCCATATCAACCCCAAAGCTGCTAAAGGAACGTTTGCCCCTAATAATAACGTCACATTTTCAACTGCGGACACATATAAGATACCTAGAGGTAGCATATTCCTACCTTCTAATATACATGAATTCTCTAATTCTAATTCAAACTCGCATGGTTCTCAAACTGACAAAACTAATTCTTATTTTGTTGAAAATACTCAATATACTTACGATAACGTCACAACTGCTTCCACAAACGATCAATACCACTATGCCAATAATTATAATAATAATAATAATAATAATAATAATAATAATAATAACAACGATAACAATCTAGATGCCTTAAATATTGATCCAAACCTTGATTTGGACCTTGGTTTCGATTTCTATTCTGGTTCTAGTTTTGGTTCATCATCTTCTGAAGCCTTTTCTCATAATAAGAAGAATAACAGGCAGAAAAAGCAAACTCAAGCCAAAATAAACTTCAAATTCAATGAGCAATCTGAATTAGAAAGTTATACCTTATTAGAAAAAATCGGTAAGGGTGCCTTTTCCGTTGTCTACCGTGCAGCTCCAATAATGTCATCGACGTCTAAAACTTCTTATTTATCTGAAGTCTATGAAAATGTTGCCATTAAAGTTATTAAAAAAGTGGATTTGAAGGATTCCACATCAAAACTGGATACCAAACATTCCACATCAAGGGAGCAAGTCCTAAAGGAAGTTTCTATTCACCAACAAGCATCTTCACAATGTCCAGAAATCGTTGATTTTATTGATTTCATTGAAACAAAATCTTATTATTATATCATTCAAGAATATTTGAAAGGTGGTGAAATTTATGATGAGATTGTAAAATTCACATATTTTAGTGAAGATTTGACACGTCATGTTATTCAACAATTAGCTCATGCGGTTAAACATTTGCATACATTAGGTATAATTCATCGTGATATCAAACCTGAAAATTTATTATTTGAACCCATTGAATTGATTCCATCTCAAGTTCGTAAACTAAGGAAAACAGATAATCCATTTACAAAAGTAGATGAAGGTGAATTTAGACCAGGCATTGGTGGGGGAGGAATTGGTAAAGTGAAATTAACTGATTTTGGTCTTTCCAAGAAACTATTCAATGAAACTGCTGATACTCCATGCGGTACTATTAGTTATGCATCACCAGAAATCATTAGAAATAAATCATACACAACAAAGACAGATTTATGGGGTATTGGATGTGTTCTTTATACTTTATTATGTGGATTCCCACCTTTCTATGCTGATCAAAATAAATCTATTACTAGGAAAATCCGTCATGGAGATTATCATTTTTTAGCACCTTGGTGGAATGAGATTAGCCCGGAAGCTCAATATTGTGTTTCAAGATTATTAGAAGTGGATCCTAAAAAACGTTATAGCATTGATGACTTATTAAATGACCCATGGTTGAATAAATACAATGATATTATTCCTCGTAATTCCAAAATATTCTCTCAACCAAATCATAATTTTTTACAAGGCAGTTCTGGCGAGAAAAGAAGATTAATCGATAGAAACAGTTTATCTGATATAGGATCTTTACTCCAAAACTCAAGTAATATCGGGACAATAACTATCCGCCAAAATAACCAGCATGATGATGAAGATCTTCGCAGGAAATATCCTTCGACTAACGGAAAAGACACAATTTTTGAAACTGGTATTTCCTCTACTCAAGTATTCCATGATTATCTTTCAGATAACACCTCACTCCATAGTCTATTTGAAATGGACTTGAATACGTCGACGATATTTAAAAGAAGAAACATGAAGAACAGTAACAGCAATAGCAATGTATACATTCAAAAAAGTATACCTTTACTATCCATATCTGAATAAGTACCTCAAAGACAACAAACAAGAACTTTGTAAACCATATAGATTTGAAAAAAATACTTCATAATAATATTAACAACCATTATATAATAACTAATATATTCACTTACCGAAGCTCTTTTGCTTCTACCTATAATTAATACATATCAGATAAGAAAAATAAATGTGACGGAGAAAGCTGTCGTTATGGGGAAATCCGCGGTATTGAAATAAGGGGCGCCTAGACCTTTGAAACACCGAAGTTTTAATACGTACGTAAACAACATCCCATAAATCCAGGTAAGGGAAAGGAAGGCAAATCTATGTAAGATGCACACCGTGTCATCAATATCTAATTCTACCTGCCTAGTATACAAAAGAACAGATATCCCTTTTCTTCCTATTTTTTTGAAGATTATGTAACTAGTTGTGTAACTAGCTGCTTTAACAAATAAAGAAGATATAACATAGAATTCAAGAGTACACGATTCAAATACTTTAACGAGATGTCTTCCTCATCATCGTTTACTAGGATCAACTATGACCCCCAATTCAAACCAGTGAAAAGTATCTATGAAAACAGATTACGTCAATTCATAAGCAGTGGAGGAGAATATAAAGATTTAAACCTTCCAAAATTCTACGATAAAGCTCGTATCAGTTTAGACCAATCACACGTGAAATTAAGATGGTACCAAGTCCCCTTTGAAAAGGGATCATCTCCAGTGTCTCCTGATAAGAGACCACCTTGGAAATCAATCATTGAAGCTGCCAAGAAGGGTGAATTGGAATTTCAAGACGCTCATATGGGTCAAGCATTTGGTCCATCCTGGTCTACTACTTGGTTTAAAGTGGAACTGTCAATTCCAAATGAATGGGTTCAATCTAAAGATCAATTGATTTTCCAATTCGATTGTTGCAATGAAGGTGTAGTTATTGACCCTGAAACTTTGGTCCCAGCTACTGCATTCTCCGGGAATGGTGAAAGAACAGAATATCTTTTGCCAAAAAATGAAGATGGTGAATATTTCTTTTATATTGAAACAGGGAATAATGGTATGTTTGGTTGTGGAGAAGGTTCTACAATTAACCCTCCTGATAATAATAGAACTTTCCAATTGAAAAATGCTGATATCGTCTGGCCTGATTGGGAAGCTCGTGCGTTATATATTGATTTTTGGATGCTTGGAGATGCTGCTAGAGAGCTACCTGATGATACATTCCAAAAACATCAAGCAAGACAAATTGCCAATAAATGTATGGATTTATTTGATCCTCAAGATAGATCTAGTGTCAAGAAATGTCGTGAATTTTTGAAAAAGGAATATTTTGATGAATTCAATGGTACTGAACGAGTTTATTCTCATGGTGATCCGGATGGATTTACAAGCGTATATAGTATCGGTAATTGTCATATTGATACCGCATGGTTGTGGCCCTTTGCTGAAACTAAGAGGAAAATTGTTAGATCTTGGGCTTCTCAATGTACTTTAATGGATGAGTATCCAGAATACCAATTCGCTGCATCACAAGCACAGCAATTTAAATGGTTATTACAAGAACATCCTGAATTCTTCAAGAATGTTTTAGTTCCAAAAGTTCAACAATCTCAATTTTTTCCAATCGGTGGTTCATGGGTTGAAAATGATACTAATATCCCAGGTGGTGAATCATTAGCAAGACAGTTTTTCTTTGGTCAAAGATTCTTTTTGAAATATTTCGGTATAAAATCTGATATCTTTTGGTTACCAGATACATTTGGTTACTCTTCACAAGTGCCTCAATTATGTCAACTATCAGGTATCACAAAATTTTTAACACAAAAATTATCTTGGAATAATATTAATAGTTTCCCTCATTCCACTTTTAATTGGGCTGGTATTGATGGTTCTCAATTATTGACTCATATGCCACCAGGTAATACCTATACTGCTGATTCTCATTTTGGGGATGTCTTACGTACGGCAAAGCAAAATAAATCTGCTGAATTTTATGGTGCTGGTTTAATGTTATATGGGAAAGGTGATGGTGGTGGTGGTCCAACTCGTGAAATGTTAGAAAAAATGAGACGTATTAGATCAATGAGTAATAAGAATGGTAATGTCATTCCCAAATTAGAGGTTGGTACTGATGTGGATGAATTCTACCAAGATATTTTAAAGAGAACTAATCAAGGTAATGACTTACCAACTTGGTCTGGTGAATTATATTTCGAATTCCATAGAGGTACTTATACAAGTCAAGCTCAGACGAAAAGATTAATGAGATTAGCTGAAATTAAGTTACACGATGTAGAATGGATTGCAACAAAGGCGTCAATTCTTTATCCAGATGAATATAAATATCCTATTGCCAAAATCAATGAATTATGGGAAAATGTCTTACTATGTCAATTCCATGACGTCTTACCAGGTTCTTGTATTGAAATAGTTTATAAATATGAATCTACTCCACTATTGGAAAAAGTTGTTAAAGAATGTGAAGGTTTGTTAGAAGAAGTTATGACGTTCTTACACGAAAATGGATCCGGGAAAGCTCAAACCTTATCAACTTTAACTTGGTTAAACTCTTTACATGAGACTGAAGATGATAAAGTTGTTGCTGAAGAATTCCATGCAAAGTTACAAGAAAGTAAGAAGTTATTTATTATGTCTAATGGGAAATTATCTGTTTCTGTTGACAGAGTTACAGGCGCCATTGTAAGTATTATTGATCTTTCAAGTGGTAAAGAATTTATTGATTTGAAACATGGAAGAAACAAGTTAGGTGCAAACCAATTTGTTATCTTTGATGATAAACCTTTAAGTTGGCAAGCTTGGGATACTGAATTATACTCAGTCAACCAATATAAATACTTAACTAAAATTGAACATGTCGATGTCATTTCTGCATCGAAAAAAGGTGTCACTATTGAAGTAGTTGTGAAAGTCTCCGAAGATTGTAAAATTAATACCAAGATTACATTACCTGCTGCCAATCCATCCACTTTAGAGGGATCTCAAATTAACATATGCACTATTGTGGAAAATTGGCAAGCAAAGAATAAATTTTTGAAAGTTGAATTTCCTGTCAACATTCGTAATGAATTTGCATCTTACGAAACTCAATTCGGTGTTACTAAGAGACCAACACATTACAATACATCTTGGGATGTGGCTAAATTTGAAGTTTGTCAACATAAATTTGCTGATTATTCTGAATTTTCTAAGGGTGTTTCCATTTTGAATAATTGTAAATATGGGTTTTCTACGCATGGTAACTTAATGAGATTATCATTGCTTCGTTCACCAAAGGCACCGGATGCTCATTGTGATATGGGATCTCATGAGATCAGTTATGCAATTTTCCCACATAAGGGTATGTTATCAGCAGATACAGTGAAGTTAGCACATGAATTTAATTATACCGACAAATATCAATTATCAGTGAATCTTGCAAAAGCGTTCAACAATATTATTAATATTAAGGGTGATGAAAATGTTATTCTTTCCAATATTAAGAGGGGTGAAGATGATAAAGGTATTAAATCTGAGTACGCTTTGAAAACGAATGAGAATGATACCATGGTCGTGAGAGTTTATGAATCTCTAGGAGGAGAGGCCACTGCTACCTTATTTTCTAGTTTACCTATTAAGTCTGTGGAAAAGATTGACAATTTGGAATTAGAAGTTGAGGAACTTGTTACGGTCAAGAAGAATGAAAAGGATATATTTGAAATTCCAATTACTTTAAGACCATTTGAGATTGCTTCCTACAGGATTTCGTTTTAATGTTATAAATTAATTTATATGCCATTATACTGCAGATATATGCTTATACATGAAAAACAAATAAACTAGTTTAATATATCATTACAAAGAAAGTTATATAAAATATCATAGAGTATCAATTAAGTTTATTATTATTATATAGAATATTATTACATGACTACGATTTGAGCAATTTGTATATATTTTATAGAACTAGAAGTTTCTTCGAGTTGTATTAAAATCCATATGATTCAGAGATATAATTAATTGAATTTTTGTTTGCAAAATCCTTAGCATCTCTATTTAATTTATCAGGTCCGCAACAAAACAACCAATTTTCATTACCTTTCATATAATCATTATTATTTGAAGCCATGCTACTTAAATCATCAATGAAATTGAATCTTTTAAAATGGATGGATTTTTTCAACTTAATAATTTCCCTAGTTTGACCATTTATATCATTTTTACTATTTTTACTATCTTCTGAACAACCGTCATTGTCATTGTCATTGTCATTGTCATTGTCATTGTTATCATCGTCGTTAATTTGATCTGAACCTCTCATTAGGGAATCCATTTCGATTTCCATATCATTATTTTCACTACGAGATTTTGATTTAGAAATATAGATTAGAAGTTGAGATTTCTTAGGTAAGTTTCTAAATCTTGCATTTAAATAATCTTCCACTATTTCCAATTGAGCTACATCTCTAATTAACCAAATTAATTTACATTCCTCTATAGAGTCCATCTGGCTTTGATCGACATTGTCATTTTGCGAGAGTGATTGTGTCAAGTATGTGAAGATTGGTAATCCGAATGATATTCCTGAACCACCAACCACAATGGCAATTTTCTTATTTACAGTTGGGTTATAAAAGGTTTCAGGGATTTTTGAATTTTGTTCATAAAAGCCAACCATTATGTATTGTTTATTTTCTTGTAATTTGAATCTAGATTCAGAAATAATGAGATCAATGTATGGATCAGTGGAGACGCTTGCGATAGAATATGGATGTGATGGGTATATCCAAAAGAATGGGTTTAGAATATTATTACATTCGGCTATTCTGATATGAGTGGTCAATGGGAAATTAGCAGTGGGAATGGAACTTCTTGGGATTTGGACTAAGGTCAAATTTGTTTCATCTGATGTTACTTTCTTTTCTATAAAGATTCTTTTCACATATAAAAGTTTCATAACGTTTTGAATGAATAATAGGCAGACGTTGATAATTAAGAATGGGAACATGACACCTGGTCTTGCATGTATTGGAGTCATTATAATGAAGCATAAATTCATGAGATTATGAATGATATAAAATGCTTTATAATTCCATCTTCTAAATGGTTTTGTTGATGCACCAATTAAAAGGATTATGAAACCGAAAAGTATGATACCTACTAAATTCAAAGGTTTTTTACATTGAGCAGCCAAACTGTAACGTTTCACCACTGTCCATCTAACGAAGTATCCGATACTATGAATTATTGCAAATAATGCTAAGAATCTGGATAACCATTTATGTAACGGTACCAAATCGACATAGTTGAACCATTTATGAACTCTGAAATTCAGTAAAAGATTCATGGTAACTAAGACGTAACTTAGTCTACCTGCTCTCTTTAGGTATACCTGAACCACTTTTGTAGCAGGGTATTTCCCCGAATAGAAGGGGACCATTACTAGTATCATTATTATGAAAAGATGGAAGAAGGGATTGAATGAGATGGCCCATCTTAATATTTTAGAAGAGTTCAATTTCATTCTATTTTTCAAATGAATATTGAAATACTGTAAAAATGATAAGATAACGATGTAAAAGAGGGAAACTCCGAGGACGTAGTAACCATATTGAATGTTTGCGAAATGAGTACCGGTACCAGCGCCCCCCTCAGAGTGATTATGACCTTCATGTCTTTTAAATAAGATTGTGTTTGGCATGACTTGAGGAATCATCTTCATTTTATACTTATTGTCTAGCCTCCTCGTATCGAGAACTCTTTAGCAGCAGCACCAAGGGGGCTTAATTCCTAGAAAAAAGAAGAAAGAAACAGCGGCAACAACAGCTGAAAGCCAACCTATATTTATACCTGAGATTATGACCAACTAGCAGAGCAGTCTAGTTTAGATTAACTTAGTGAAAGAAAATGGATGAAAAAAGATCCTGCTTGCCTTTAAAACAAGAATTGTGCGAAGTCAGAGTTATCTCTAAATTTTCGATTATATTCCATGTAGCCTCTATCGGAAGAAATGTCTACAACGTGCGCAGTGTTTCCTTGTTACATACGATCTAAGCAACTGCATCCGATACAAGCCAAAAATCAGGTACCCTTCACGTACGTACAAGAGAGATATACATACAGTAGTTGTTGTTCGTTGGTTGTCAGTTGTTGATAATTGCTCAATGAAATGCACCTCTAAAAGTGGCTGTTACTTACTTACTTACTTACTTACTTATTTAACTGCGTACGTACGAAGTACACCTTAGTAAGTGTTTCGGAGTAATTTTTCGGTGCGTGAATAAATATATGCGATTTTGATACCGCCGCTAATGGCAAATTTCCTTGTTACACGTCAAGTTAGGGCGAAAACAACCAGGGGGAGGGTCGAAATAATAAAAATAACGGTCAATACATAAACTGTAAAAAATTAGTTTTTCTTCGAACTATTAAAATAATTTAGGGTAAATTTTGAGGCTAAAACGCACAAACGATACTAATATATATAAATATTTGAAAAGTTTATCACCTGGTGGCCTTTTCCTTTTTGAATCGGTAAATAAATTACGGTTTGCATTTTATGTACTTGAGCTAAAAACCTTGGAAAGAAATTAGTCTGCTCTGATTTTTTCACCTGATTTGTTTGGAAGTATTATTATGAGGTCAGTAGGCCTCACCAAAATGGTTCTCTGTATCTTGAAAGAACCATCTTGAGTTATAGAGATGGTGCCAGGTTTTTTACGTTACTCTAGCTAAACATTCTGTTCTGTTATTAATTAATTCTTTGTCCTGGTCTCGTTTCAATTCAACACGTACACTGTGTCACAGTATGATTTATTTTAGAATCCTTACCTAGCGCTTAAAAAATTATATAAGGAAGGTGTGATATCATGAATTCCAAATAAAAAAGGGTTATGGACTCTTATTAAATTTTTTAAGTGGCCAAAAGTAAAGGGTTAACAAATTTGAAAACTTTTGCCCGGCTATTTTTGTTAAGCGACTTTCACCGGTAACAACGACTGTACTAATTCGTATTGCAAAAATGGGACAATCGATTGATCGCTTGGCAACAAAGACGATAAATGACAGACTTATTTGAAAGGGAGGCTTTCAATAGCACCGGGTTTTTCTGTCGGCAGAAGTTTTTATCCAAAGGGGCCTTTTTGTTCCTACGAAGATAATAAAACGTGAAGTTTTTGCACCCTTTTTTTTATGTCTTTCATTCTTGCTTTCGTTGTTCTGTTATTAATTAATTCTTTGCCCTGGTCTAGTTTCAATTCAACACTCAGCAAAATTTTCTATTTCAGAAAAAAAAATAACAATAAGAATGAAACAAGACTGAAAAGATAAGCCTAAATGGAGAATATTAACCCAAATTCGATGAAAATACTTTGCTTCTAACTGAAATGCAGCAGAAAAGCCAAAATTATAGCTTGAGTTTCCCCCCTTTGATCTTTATGGTCCTCATTCATCGTGTTTTCCTTTTTATTCGAAATTTTTTTTGAAAAAACTGATACTGCGAGACAAAAAGGTGGCTGTTTTCTAAAAAACACAAGAAACAAGCGCAGGTGGTTTAGTGGTAAAATCCAACGTTGCCATCGTTGGGCCCCGGGTTCGATTCCCGGCTTGCGCATATCTTTTTTCTCTTTCTTCAAGAGAAATGCCAATGATAATAAACTTCAAACCATCAATGCATCATATTCTTGATGGAATATTGCTAATAGTGCTATTACATATAATTTGTTCTTTCTTTTTGCCCACCACAACAAATATATAATCCCAGCTTGTGCTTGGTGCAATGTTCCCAACCAAGATCCTTGAAAAACATGTCAAGTTTGTAACAAGACATTTGAATCTCCTTCCCTCAACTCATCAAAATCAAGATGTCAATCGAATGGCCATCATATTCTATGCCATTGAAACACTTAGCTCCTTGGATCCATCATCTATCATAACATACAAGAAGAAGAACACTATACATTGGATTCGCTCTCATTATTTGAAAAATGAAAACATATCTGGATTCATAGGTTCAAAAACTATGGCTATCAATGGTGTTACCACTATTACTTTACCAAATACTCTTTTCGCATTGTTAACTCTTTTGATTTTAGATGATAAAGAATTCTTCACAAATGTCTTAGATTGTAAAAGTGTTTGTAGGTTTGTTTCGAAATGTCAGGATGCAAAAGATGGTTCATTTGTTTCAGTTTTGAGGTTGTATAGTAATAATGAGCCTTCACCAGTGGATAGTAATGATTTGAGATTCTGTTATATTGCCGTAGCCATATTGTACCTTTGTGGGTGTAAAGAAAGAAATCAATTTAATGAATATATTGATGTGGAAAAGATGTTGCGATATATTAAGGAGCAACAATGTGATATGGGAGGATATGGAACATATGGAGAACCTCATGCAGGATACACATCCTGTGCTTTATCAGCTTTATATTTACTTGATCGTATTGATGAGGAAGAATTATCTGATGACTTCAAAGAAAAATCAATAACATGGTTATTACATAGACAGATCTTTAATCAAGGGTCTATGTCATATATGAATGAAAATAATCCATCATACGATGAATGTGATCATGGTGGTTTCCAAGGTCGAGAGAATAAATTCGGTGACACATGTTATGTGTTTTGGTGCTTAAATTCATTGAAAATACTGGAGCCAATCCATTGGAAAGATTTATGTGATACTTCATTGGCAAAGAAATATCTTCTAGAAAGGACACAAAACACAATTATTGGCGGGTTTAGTAAAAATGATGAGGATGATCCGGATTTATATCATACATGTTTAGGCATTGCTGCATTGAAATTAATTGATGGCTCCTTTGATGGAGTACTATGCATTCCTAGTAGCATTTCTTCAGAGTTAACATCAATAAACAGACAGTAATGAATAATATTTGTTCAATATCCTTTACATAATTCTTCTCAAAAGAAAATAATAATAATGTGTGGATTTTTGTACATGTAATGCTTCGCATATTTATAGACAATAAACACATATAGACTAAGCAGAAATTACTTACAAGTTTTGATAGATTCAAAGTACTCTAAAATATTTGCAAGTTTTAAAGTAAATATTCTTGGTTTAATGAAACTTCCTTCGAAACTACAGATTGTGACTATTTCTTTTCTATCGTTATTTATCCATTTGGAATAAAATGTTACGTCTCGTTGTTGTATTCTTCGTTTAGTGACTTTCTCGTCTGAATCATCATAATCTAGAATCTCACCCATATTTATCTTTGTTAAATCATAGTTAAGACCAGTTCCTGTGAACTTGGTATAACATTCTTTTAACGACCAATAGTAAGTAAATAATTCTCCTAATTTTTCAGTGGAACAATTCTTGAATGTTGGCAATTCATCCTTATGGAATATACCTTTGAAAGCATCTACATCCAAGATCTCATCTTCATTTCCCGTTGTGTCATAAATTGAGGCCATATCTATGCCAACTTGGTTTATTATTCCATTACAAAAAGCATCTTTCAGTAAACACATCGATGTAAATTCTTGTCCATTAGACATATTAAACGAAATATTATCGAATCCTTTCAAGATGGGCTTCCCAAATGTCTCGTATTGGAAAGAGATTTCATCTGGGTACAACCCAGTAGCAATGGAGCATCCAAATAATTGTAAAAGCTTATTTGATAATGCTGTGAATTTATCTTGTTGCAGTTTCTTCCTTAACACCTGTGCTTGCCATTCTAATGGTAAGAATCTCATTGCATTTTCAAAAAGGAAACCATCATTCAACCCAGAATTTTTCACATCTAGCAGCAGTATTATACTATACGATTGTTCTTTTTCCAATAGTTTCTTCAATTGTTCCATTCAAAATTGATCACTATCTCAAATTGTTTTACTCATTAACAGCATCGTCAGCCTTTTTCATCATCATGGTTATCCACCAATTACACCTGTTGTTCTTTATCTAAATCGGTTTTCCATATGTATTTTGTCTCTATAATAACTTATCGAGACAATTCTTTAAAGGAAAAGCACTTCAACTGCAACTACTACAACAACTACAACAAGAGAGAACCCAAAGGAACATACCAATACTATAAAGAAAAAGAGGAAGATGGGATCAGAAACCACGATCACCAGTGAAAGTAGTAGGAGAGATTTATACTCCTCAGCGGTCTCCTTCTTAAAGGATTCAAGCGTGAAAGATGCTCCACTTTCTAAAAAAATTGAATTCTTACAAAATAAAGGTCTCAATAATGATGAAATTGAACTTGCATTGAGAGATTCTCGGGATTCTAATGGTATTCCATTATCTGTGGGTAATGACATTGGCCGTAGGAAAAGAAACGAAAATGATGATGAAGGGAACTCTTCTTCTTCTTATTATTATGAAGCCATACCACCACCAATACCTCGTAGGGATTGGAAAGATTACTTCGTTATGGCTACAGCTACTGCAGGAATTGCTTATGGGGTATACGAATTGACGAGACGTTATGTGCTTCCCAATATCTTACCTGAGTCTAAGACAAAGTTAGAACAAGATAAAGAAGAAATCAAGAATCAATTTAATAGAGTTGATAAAGTGTTGAATGCTATTGAACAGGAACAAGCAGAATTTAAAGAACATGAGGAAGCCAAGATGAATGAATTGGATGATGTGATAAGGGATTTGAATATGACTGTGGATAGGACCACTGAGATGAGGACGAAAATGGAAGATGAATTTAGAATGTTGAAGTTGGAAATGTCAAATTTACAAAATACCATAGATAAATTTATTAAAGATAACGGAAACTCGTCTCAAGTGGATCAAATAAACACAGAAATCGAATCATTGAAGAATTTGATTAGGAATAGTAGTAATTTGCCGCAAGAATTAAATGCATCCCCAAGTCTTGGGGATAATAAGAAATCTCCATCTACTGGAATTCCTGGTATGGATGCTATTCCTTCAACTGCTGAGCTTCTAGCCAAAATGAATTTTCCAAATGACTATTTACCTACTAGTAATCATATCCAGCAAGAGAATGGAATCAATAAAGCTGTTTCTAACGAGAATAGTATTCCAGCATGGAAGAGAAATAGAGAAGAGTTAAACATAGATAGTACAGGAGAATCAACCCCAGAATGGCAAAAACATACAACTCCTAAACCAGTCGATGTTCCAAATTGGCAAACTGCATTAGAGGGAGCTGAACATCAAGACACAGATGAGGAAAAGGAAAAGCAATAATAATATTCTGACTAAAATAAAAAGAGAGTTATCATACATCTTTATAATTATAATCAGAATAAATAAACCAACATATATATATATATATCATACAGTTCTATATACGTACGAATGAATGAAGACATGACAATTCATCTCTCTATAACTATTTCCTTTAACAATATTTTTGTCTAATCATATTTTCCTGGTTATTGGTTCATTCATTTAAAGTTGGCAAAATCAACGAAATTTTCTTGAAAAGTGAACTTATATACACACAGATATATTATAAAAGCAGGACAGAAACAGAAGCAATCAAAGAAGGAAAGAAGGATTCTATATTGAACCTTCGAGTCTATACCATACGATTATACTACCTGTCCAATATCCATGTCGGTAGGCTCTATGTCTTCAGCCATTGAAAAGCAATCCGTTTTTGATCTGGCCATAAAATGTGCAGATAAACAAATTCCTGCCAATGAATTCTTAAACCTTTTCAATGAGTTTTACAATGAAAAATTCTTATCAAAGGTTGAGAATGTTGATGAGGATGCTCAAAATGACTCAGCTAATTTGGGAGAAATATCAGAAGCTCTTTCTTCAGATTTCGTTAATTTATTAAATTCGGGGAACTCATTCTTAATTGCTGATTACATTGCCCACCTTTTATTCGTTAATTATAATACAAATTTGGTACAACGATCCCTATCAAAACTAGATTTAATAACGAATACTGACATGCTGATACATTTTTTCTCCAAAGCTTCTATGTTTTTCTCATCTCTTTCTGATAAATTGGTACAAGACCAACTTTGTAAAGATTTACCAGACATCATCATCCCTAGCATCTTAAGCATGAATATGAAAGAAATACCAAAGGGATTATTAGTTTCCATCACTAAACTTTTACAAGTGTTATTGAGGTTCATTACGACACCAGTGCCTATAACGGCGCCAAATTCAAGAGACAATTCACGTCAATTGATGTCACGATTATCACATACCAACAAATTACTTTATAAAAAACTATCACAAACACTCGAGTCAAAATTAGTATTTAAAGAATTAAGAGCACCATCTTTCGTTAAAGATAATATACATGATTTCGCAACATCTCCATCTTTAACGTCTCCACAATTTATATCAAGTCCCCTATCAATGATGAAAACTCCAATGTCCACTTCGTCTGGAGCAAAATATAAAGATATGAGACTCTTGAGATATTATAAAAACATTTGGTTGAATTATAAGATTCTCTATTGGGAACCAATAAACTCAGACTTCTTATCCAAATATGCCACAATTGCATCGTCCTTATTCAAAGAACCTATACAACCTTTACCATCAACTGATCATCTTTTAACTGATCTTATAGAAACATCTTTCACCTGTTTTGCTCAATTTGTCAGTAATAAACAATATCATCAAACAAATGCTAACTTAAATCTTTTAGAAAAACGATGGACAATATTTATCTCTAAACAATTACCATTATTGATGTTAGAACATACCTCCAAGAATCCTCAAATAGCAAGTAAAGCTCTAGAAAATATAGATGATAAAGTAACTAAAGCAATCAAAACATATTATTCACAAATAGATGATTTGAAAAGTACCAACGAGGATTTGTTTGATGATTACCCAACAACAAGTTTAGATATTAGACATGACTTCATCAAATCATTAGTAATGTTAAATCTATCACCTCCAAGTCTAATTAATGATTATTTAAGGGAATCTGAATTGATAGACCCTAAAACATTAACAACTACAGATGATTTACTTGTAACTAACCCTCAAGGTATTCAAGAAAATATTCATGATATACCAACTTTCTTATTAAATTCAATAAATGCATTAGAATTAGAAATGATTAACGGTAATAATAATGATAATAATAATACTGACAACATTTCATCTATTAATAATGGGATATACCAACTTTTCATGAATTTTGATACCATCGCCCCAACCAAACAAAGACAACTATCAGAAGCAATATTATCATTATTAAATGATTCTGTTGATAAAGGTAATTATACAATTATTACAAAACTATGTGCGTTGTTATCATTTAATTTCAATCACTCATTAACTACGATTTTATCCTTTACAAACCCACAATCCTTCTTAGAATGTCTAATGAACTTTGTTGATATTAGTTGGAAAGACCCTACCACGGTTAAAAGCGAAGATAATGAGGATTCAGGATACGCATCCAACAATATATCTTTATCATTTAGTTGGTCATTGTTATTAATAATAACTATATCGCAAACTTATGATGTCAAATTGACTAAAGTTGCTCTTACTTCACCATCCTTGTCAACGGTAAATTCTTTCTCAATAAATTTCTTATCTAAATTATCAACTTTACCAGACGCTTACATATTAGACGATTCAAAATCGCTCTCCCCAGAATTATTAACACAATCTTATAAACTAGTTCAACGTTGGATGTATGATTTATTTGTCAATGGTTCCATATCAGATAATTTGTCACAGACAACAGAACCAAGACAATTAGCAACCCTTCTACCCTTTATATTAAAACAAGTTCTACTTGCCATTGAATTGGGGGCCATTAACGATAACTCAAACATTTTAGGAGGATTTGAATATTTTTTACAACCATTCATGATGATAGGTTTGATTAAAACAGTTTATTGGTTAGAACAATATCTCGCAGTTTTGAAAACTGGTACATACTCTGACGAGCTAATACAAAATATATTTGTACTATTGAACTCGATTTTTAATCCAGGAACTTTAAACGAAGATTCCAGATCATTCCATAATGCAGTATTAAGATTAAATGCAGTCCCCCTATTGAAAGTGTTACGTAAATTCCGTGTTCAAACGCAATCCAATTATAATGTTTATTCTTCTGCAAATGGTGGTTATCCCGCCTTAGAGTCATTGATCAGGAAATTGGTATCAGTTCTTAATATATCACCAATTTATAATACTGATCCCAGAATCGTTAGTTCAGAAAATATGTATTCTCAACAAAAACCATTAGGCTATGGGAAACTGTTAATATTGGATGAAAATCCAATTAATAAAATCATGACAAATCAAATAAATTCATTTTGGAATCTTCATAGCAGCACTTATTATAATTTGGATTATCTATCTGAATTAATTAATCTCATATCACCTGAAAAATTCTTTACAGATGTGTTACAAACATTAATTTATAAATCAAAAACGTATGGAGTCCCGGTAGCAAGAAATAAGATGTCAACAAAGGAATCAGAGCACGTTTTAGATTATTGTTTCTATTTCTTAGTATTACACGATGTAGAGACACAAATAGAGGCTGTACGACTAAGTCAATTAATGGCTGAAGAAAATCAACAAGTAGATGGCAGACCTTTGAAGAAAGAAACTGTTGCTAAGAAGGAGACGATTATACCCAAGGCTGAAACTACACAAGATGATGATTTCGATATGTTGTTTGGTGAGAATGATACAAGTACACACGATCCTGAAGAAGATTTACAAATTATAACAATTGAACATGCAGTCAATGAGTTTAATGATATTGCAACTTTGAAAAATGACTCCTTTGCAATTTTGATACATGAAATGAAAGTCTCTCGTGAAAGGGCTTTCAAAGAGGGAGCTGTCTCAAGAGAAGAATATGAAAAAGTTTGTAAATATCATAAGAAATACCTCTCGATGCTAAAAACGTGTGTGTTCTGAATAACGGATTTATACTTGAATATTTTTATACTGTAATGAATAAAAACAAAAGAGCATTGGGTTAATATAACAAAGAGTCCATAAAAAATATTATAAATAAGAGTATGAATGGTAATACAATTATGTAAGAGTATATATTATATATACATCTTTCTTGGTTAACTTAGTGGTTTCATTTCTATTTTTTCTTTCATTAAAACATTAGAGATTTCGCAATATCAAAATTTCGAGGCTTCGATAGTCTTCACATTATTATCTTGAGTTTTACCTTCCATAACAACCTGTTGAACTTGTTCTTTTTGTTTAGCTCTATCTCTCATCCTTTCTTCAATAGTGCCACGAACTAACAATCTATAGACAGTAACTTGTCTAGTTTGACCCAATCTATGAGCTCTATCCATGGCTTGTGAATCAATTGTCGGGTTCCAATCAGAATCATAAAATATAACGGTATCAGCAGCAGTTAAATTGATACCTAACCCACCAGCTCTTGTACTTAATAAGAAAACAAAAATCTCTGGTTTTGTTTGCCAATCATGAACCAAATCTCTACGGTCTTCTAATTTAGATGAACCATCTAATCTAATATGGCTGTATTGCCTATAAGTCAAATATTCCTCCATTAGGTCCATCATCTTGGTCATTTGGAAATATATTAACACACGATGATCTTCTTTCTTCAATTGGACTAGCAATTCATCTAATTTTTTCAATTTGGCAGATTCTGTAATGAACCTATCCATAGATGGCATAGAGATTGTTGACGTGAAAAATTTGTTTAACGACTGCGGGTAGAAATCTGAGCTGGGGAATGATTCTATCGGTATATGTTTCTTAACATGCATTCTATATTGTGTTATTGGTGGTATTTCAGAAAGTGCTTGTGCGATAGTAGGATTGAATAATTCTCGTTCCATTTGATTAGAAAAATGGTTTGAACCATTGACTTCAATCGAAATGGGAACAGATGATGCGTTAGGACGATAACTACGATGTAATGAATTGAAGTAGTTTTCTTGATATACATGTTCTTTGATATTTAAAAGCGATTGTAAAACTCCATCAGTGCAAGTTCTTGACAGGTTTCGTAGGTTTCTCGTTTTATCAACAATTTTTAAGTTTTTCTCAAAGTTGTCTTTTAATTTGATGCCATCATTTTCATCATCATCACTGTTGGGGAAAAGGATTGATAGTTTTTCAATGAAATTTGATCCATCAATTTCCGAGTCCAAAGAGATGGCCCTTTCTAACAAAGATTTATGTGAAATTTTGGAAAGTTCATTTGGAGATAATGAAGTTATTCTTGATAAATATCGACATAATGTGAGATTGTTCTTTGGGTTGAAAATAGTGAAATTATAGTTTAATAATTTAGCCATGATATCGATATTATTTTTATAATTTGGTTGGATTATTTCTTTATATACCAATGATGGTAAATTATAAGTGATTGGGTTTTTAGAAGAATAAAATATTTCTTCACCAAAGTCACCATTATTATTATTATCTGATCTCATAATCGAAGAAGTTTTCCCAAAATCAACGAATCCAAATGGCGAATCAACATCAGCTCTTTCGAATAAATCTGGATGATTACAAACTTTCCTAAATTGCATGACAGCGTTAGCTAAATTTTGATCAGATAATGATTCATCTGGGGACGCCGAAGAAGAAGGGGATGATGCTGCATTTTCAATGGCATCATAATTTGATGAGATTTGAGATTTCAAAATATTATACAATTTAGCTTGTCTTTGAGTCAAATCACACATGAGATCAATTTCAATTTTATCACCCAATTCAGATTGAACATTTTTCTTCACACGCCTTAACATGAAAGGTTTCAAGATCATATGTAAACGGCGTAATTGTTGTTGGTTTAATTTAGTATTTGATTCTGCATGTGATTCAATATCCTTAGCAAACCATTCACTAAATTCGTCATGAGAATCGAAAAGTGAAGGCATAATGAAATGTAACAAAGCCCATAATTCTTGCATATTATTTTGAATAGGTGTACCTGTTAATAATAGTCTATTTCTACAATGGAAACTTAACAAATTTTTCCAACGTGATGATGATGAGGATTTAATTGCTTGAGCTTCATCTAGAATCATATATTGCCATTTCATTTTTTGTAAATAAGTGACATCAGAGACAACCATTTGATAGGATGTAATCATAACATGGAATGGAGAATCCTTTGTGTATCTTAAATTTTTCCTATCCCAAAACTTTCTAAGGACTTTACGATCGTTTGCATTCCCCCAATAGGGCAATATTTTGAAACCTGGGACGAATTTAGTAATTTCATTAACCCAATTATGTAAAGTAGATGCAGGTGTTACCACCAAATATGGTCCCCAAATGTTATGTTTTTCAGCAAGATGAGCCAATACAGAGATAGATTGAACAGTTTTACCTAACCCCATTTCATCCGCTAGGATCCCATTAATCCCTTGATCATATAGACTTGCTAACCAATTTAAACCTTTCAATTGGTATTCCTTTAAAGTACAAGCTAACATTTTCGGTTGTTCAATTGAGATTTCACCAAGAGAAGTTGGATTTTGGAAATTGAATTCACCTTCATTATTATCTTCCATTGGAGTTGGAGTTCTTCTTGCGGTGGTAGCAGCTGTGGCAGCAGCTAAATTGTTATGTTCATCATCAAATGCCTTTGCTTTTGCTCTAGTTTGGGCAAGAACGTTTGATGCATTTTGAGCAGCTTTTAATCTTAATTGTTCGTCATCTTCGTTATCGAAATCAATTGAATGGAAATCATTCTTCATGGCTTCAGTTTTTTCCAAATCGATATGGTTCGATGTAGTGGTGGTTGCCGTAGCTGTCATGGCAGCTGCATGTTGATCATCTGTCATATTACCTTCCAATTCTGTAGTTTTAATCTTTCTTCCAATGAAATGAGAATATAATTCTGTTTGAGTTAATAAGAAATTCAATTTTTTAGATTGTCTTATAGTTTCCTTTTCTTCTTCCTCCTTCTTAGCATTTTCTTGTGCAATTTTTTCAGCCTTTTTCTTTAAATCTCTTTCTTCACGTTCATTTTTTTTCCAATAATTTGACATTTCTCTAATACCTCTTCTTGCCCTAGTTTGTAAATCTTTAACTTGTTTGAAATTTCTAATTTGCCATTTTTTCGATTCTCTTGCAACTAGTGATGAAGTTTTTTTAAAATTCATTGATTTTATGGATTGAATTTGTTGAATTAATCTTAACATTTTGGCAGAATCCTTACGAGCTAAATCTTTCCATATGGTAATGTATGTATTATCATAATGACGCTTTATTGCTCTTGCTTCTTTAGCGCTCATTTTCATACCGTAAGTTGGTAAATCATGAATTGTAGCTGATGATTCTTTATTCAATAATGTGTTTGAAAGTTCAGATGGAGAAATCGTTGTTGTTGTTGCCATAGATGATTCTTGGTCATTCAATTTCCGTTTCTTATGATCCTGTTGGATGTCGTCATTATCTGATGTTTCTTCAGTTTCATTTAATTTAGTTGATTTTGATGTTTTGGATGATTTTGATGGTTTGATTTTGGTTTTAATTTTTTCTTTAAATTGTTGGCAATTTCTAATTTTTTTGGCCTTTTCAATTGCTAATTTTTCAGCTATTTCCTTTTCTTTTGCCTTCTTCCTTTCATTGAATATTTTCTTTAGCTTTCTCATATGGAATTGTTTCAAAGTCAATTTCATGATCAATTGTGGTGGCGATGGAGTCTCTGCATCATTAAATTCTGTTTCTGAATCTGATTCATCATCGATAGGTGGAGTTGGAGGGACATAGTCAACTACAAGACAGCTTGTAAATTTCCTCTTTTTAATCTTTAACAATTTATTTTTCTTTACCATTTTTTTCAAATCACGAACGATTAAATCTTTATCACTTTGTAAAGTTACAGGTTCATTTGATTTTTTAACTAAGGATTTCTTGGTATTTTTAGATTTTTTTGATGATTTTTTGGATTCATTTTCTGGCTGGAAATCTTCATCATTTTCATCATCAATTATTTTGATGTCTTCATCATCATCTTCGAATACGTCTGATATGTAATCATTTTCATTTTCTTCGTCTTCTCCGTCTTGTTCAGAGACAATATCATTAGGAGAGGAATTTGAAGTTGACGTGGAAGGAGTTTGTAATTCAGTCTTGATTTTTGATTTCTTCTTTGTATCTTTCTTAATCAAACTTTTTTGCTTTTGACTTTTTTGTTGCCTCTTAGAAGATTTCAATTTCGACTTCTTCTTAGCAGCAGCAGTGGTGGTGGTGGCGGCAGTAGTAGAAGCAATACCTGATTTCAAATAATTATTTGATTCTTTATAAAGTTTATAGTTTTCCACTTCATTTCTAATGAGTTCGATCTCATCATATACAGATTTATTCTTCCTCTTGATGGGAACCTTATGTTCTACACCATTAATTTGATGAAGATCATCAGGAGATGTGGAAGAAAAAGGGGAAGGGAACCAATCTTTGCTTTGATTATTCCATTCGTTAATTAATTCAAATTCTTGTAAATTTAAGAACTTCCAATTTTGATATATGGTTTCTAGTTTATCTCTTTGATTGAGAATATTGAAGTTATTATTTAATTCTTCTAGGAAAATCCTCTTTCTTTCATCTTTTGTTGCATTATTCATGTGAGGAGTAGCAGTAGTGGTTGTTGTTGCTGTTGTACGAAGTATTGGATCTTCATCTTCTTTATTGAGTAAGTTTGCCAATGACATCTTCTTCAGTTACTGTAATTGGGACGAAGTAGAATCAATTAAGGAAGAACAACCTTTGTATAGTGAGTAGTATATATTGTATAGGAATACAATTTTTGAATGATGGTACCTATCACGGTATAGTACAGTGGTTTGTATGTAGTAGTAATAGTAATAGTAGTAGTTAGTGTCTTAGGATGATCAAGAAGATGAAAATAGGAACAAGAGTTAGATAAGAGTTGTTGTATTATTGTATTGTATATAAGGAAGGTGTGTTTTTGTGAAGGAAAAGTTTTTTCGCACATGTTCGTTTGTCTCGTTGTTCTCTGTCTCAGCAGTCTTCTTCCTCTTTTTTTTGTCTTGTCTTGTCTTTGCTGTTTTCGTTGTTTGGTTTCCCTCTTGCAGTTTTCCCAAAATTTGATCTCAAAAGTCTGTCTTCGTCGTTGTTTGGACGACGAGCAAGGCAAGCAAGAAGGGGAGAAGACGAGACAAGACAAGGGTGGCTGGGAAGAACGGAAGTGGGGAGGGGCAGGAGGGAGGTTAGTTCTGGAAGATGATAACAACAACACAGCATGAACTGGATGTAATAAACCATTGCCATGGTGGTTGTATATCCAATATAAACATGATATATATATATATAGATATTCAATCTAAACTAACTAACCATAATAAATAGTACGTAGACCATATATATTGATAGTGTATACTACTACTACGGTAATCCTACCCGTGGATAGTATTACGGATGATGTATGTTTTTTAGATCTGTGTGGCACCTATCCGCAAGAATGGCGACGGATACGAAATGCTTACGCGTATGTCCTTCCGTTTTAGGTGAAGTAACTTTGGTGGTACTAGTTCCTTAAAAGTTACGTGAAGTTCAGTGTGACGCATATACGTACTACACTCTAATGATCATTCTCCTTATACTTAATCAAATTACAACTGGTATATAGCAACTATTATGTCATCCTTAGATCTCAGATTCAGGTCATCTAAACCAACCTAACAAGTATATGGCTGGCCAGATCAGGCCTGGGACGGATAGGATTTTTGGTCTACCCTTAGGGGTTTCGGGCCTACCCTACCTCTTTTTAATCCCCAGTGAAAATCTTCAATCCTGACCAAAAGTCTATCCTAACCCAATCCATTTTTTCGAGTATTCCATGAGAGCCTATTAGTAGTGCCATATTAAGTGTTTTCATGACAGCTTTTTAGTATAATATGTCTCAAATGTCTTCTTATCTGTACATATAGTATTTAAATGGATAATAACCCATATTTTATCTGCTTGAAAGTTTAAATGTTTTGAAGGTTAACAAATATATAATTGTACATTTGTTTGGCTATTGGTTAGTGATTCACAATTAACTACTGAAAGAAAACTAAAGATAATTTCTTACTTATTTTACTTATTTTTTATTCTTTATTAGTTGTTTTTGAAACATATGCTTAGTTAATCTTCCAAAGCATAAACTAAATAAATACAAACTTCATTAAAAGATTAATTTGAATAGGTGATGGTGACTTGCATTTTTAATGGTTAAGGATGCTATTCATTCCAGATGTGTCCCTTTGGGTAAGTATGCTCCTTTCTGCTCCTTTTCCTCTTATAGGTGAGAGAGAATATATACTTATGTAAACCATATATGGAAGAAAAATTCCTCGTTTATTACTCATAAAATTTAATGACACATCACATCACAGGGTGTTATAAGACATGTTCTGAAACAATCTCATAAACTTTTAATGAAGTAGCAGGTTTTGTTAGCATTTTCTCTAAAAATTGTAACGAGATCAACAGGAATGGCGAAGATCGGTGAATTTTCATCAAAAGATAAAAAAAAATAGCTTCTGAGGTACTCTTGACCAAGTAAAAGAGGATCTAGAGAAAAGCCAACCATCGACTTACTTGAACCAAACAACGACAAGCCAGTTGTCGACAATGCTAACCTTTTAGACCAAGCTGTCGAAGTAGTTGTCCCTTCATTAACGCATAATCCACACATTACCTTTTGACTTGTTTACTATGCTCAAGCTTCAAAATTACAGTCATCCATCTTCACATTATTTGCCGAACTAATTACGAAGGAAGAAACTTCCAATGAAGTCCACAACTTTTGTTAGGTAAATAATGTGTTGAGAGGACAATATGTAACCACGCTATTGCTTGGAAGGACAAAGCGACTTACTCAAATAATCGTTCTGCAAAATTGGAAAACCATTTAGAAACAACCCACAAACATATTAATATTGATAAAATTACCATCCATCAAATTTTGCTTGTTCCTGGTCAAGAGTCAGAGAAATTGAGAAGAAAAGCTGCTCAATATTAAGTTTTACTACCAATCAAGTTGTAAAACGTGACGTTTTGAAGAACGCTCCATCTGGTTCGCAGACACTATGAACTCATACGGTGCAATTGACAAGTCTACTTTCAAAAAATGGCTTTGGTTTACATGTTCCAGAATTTTCTTCGAAATGGAATCGCAAAAGCCTGAGCTCGAAGTAATCAGGGTTAGAAACAAGATCAAAACTTTCCTCTCGAGGATAGCCTAGCAAGACTTCCTAACATATTCGAGGAAACCGAAATAATTATAGACTCTACAGAGTCGCATATAGGAGTAGTAATTTTAGGGGAAGTTCAGATAATAAAAAATGCTGGATCTCCTTTTCTTAGTTGCGAAAGTGATGACTGGTTATCAAATACCAATCCTGAATATACAAGCAAAAATTTCAATTTCCTTAGTAAGGAAGGAGAACTGCTTCTAATAGCGGTCCCACTTTAAAGGACTTACTGCAAGTACTAAGAAATAGAGATCAATGGAAGTGAGTTAAATAAAAATAGTACAGTATATAATCTATACAAAAATACTATAAAATCTTGTTTACCACTACTATTATTTCATTTTTTCCAATTCTTGCCCCAATTCATGACCAGAATGTACCAACCCTATTTTCTAACCCATAGAATTTGGTTTCTATCCTACCTTTTTCTTAAAAAATTTCCCTTCCAGTCATAGCTTTTCCAATCTATTAATCCTAATCCGTCTCAGGCCCAATTTTTGCCTCTGAGAAAGCAGCCGTGGAACTTTTCCTGACGGGGTGAAGATGGAGATTATCTCGATATACCATTTTAGGAAGGTAACCAAATCAACATTGCGACGGGAATATCTCGTACCAACTGTAAACCTTCACTTTCTCGAAATAAACCCAATTATAATTGACATCTTGTTTTGGAAGTATGTATTGATTGATTTCACATATCCATATATGACAGGTTGAATGAGATATTTCCCAATACTATCATTTTTCATAACTTCCTTCAGTGATCTTAAATCAGAAGTCATATAATGATTCCAAAAGAACCTATCATCAGCAGTCCCCCCACACACAACAGCCAGCCTTGTCGTTATATCCATTCCTTTTTCCAAGGAATTAGTCAAACCATAACCATATGAAAAATAAAGGGAGAATTTATTCAAATCAGTAGGTTCTCTTAAGTTGCGAGTAAGAGTGACAGAGCATAAAAGGATGCATGATATCTTGTTTGCCATACCCCATGAACTTTATAGCTTTTCTGCTTCCCTCTACCAAGTATTTTTTTAATTCGTTTACGAAGGCTCGGCGGCTAACGGCAGTCCATTTCGAGTAGGTATTGTTTGCTAAACACTGACCTCTTTAAAAATCGTTTAGATCATACAAAAAACAAAATGAAAGCAATGAAATATTTATTCTAAGGAAATATATGTAGTTTCCGTTTTATAGAACTATTATAATATGAAAATATATAAAAAAAAAATTCGTATATTTACTAATCCTTGCGAATATGTAAAGAGAATCCCTTTTCATTGCTTGCATCGACGATCTCTTGCTTCAATTCCTTTGTTTTTGGATCATAATCCTCAGCTTGCTTTCTGTATGCGATTGGTTTCAAAGAGTCAATATCTTTGAAATGATTATACAAATCTTCCAAAATAGAATTGAACTTATCATCAGTTATATTGTAAGCTGAATATGTAACGAATGGTGGTAAGATAGTCATCCCAGTGTAAAATAACATTCCATGTTGAATAGGGAATAAAAGATCATTAATTGGACCATGTATACCGGTCGCAGAATAATGACTTTCGGCCCCACCAGTAGAAACCATTAGCATTGCCTTCTTACCAGCAAAGGCACCATCACCAAATCTTTCAGGACGGTAGTATGCTAATCCAGCACTAAAAACTCTGTCTACCCAACCTTTCAAGATAGCAGGAAAACCAGTCCACCATAATGGGAATTGGAGGATGACTAAATCCGCCCATTCCAATTTTTCTTGTTCAGCAACGACATCTGGTGTCAACTTGTGATTTTGGAAAGCAGCTAAGGATTCTGGCGCAACCTCTAATCTTGTTCCTTTTTCATGAGTTTCGGGGAAGTCGTCTTCTGTGACTTCTGATTTCCAATTCATTCTGTACAGATCTGAGACTTTGACTTCAAGGCCTTGAGATTCTAAATTCTTGACAGTAGCGTCTAATAGAGATCCATTGAACGATTTACGTTCTGGATGACCAAAGACGATTAAAACTTTTTTGATAGTGTTGGAAGTTGTCATTTTTTTGATTGTTTAAGTGGTTGCTTTTTTTGGATTGTTGTTTGCTTGATATGTTATTATTGATATCTTGCTAGAAACAGTAAATGTAATGTTATAAGAAATTCATTTCGAAATATAATTCTTTCTCGAGAGAGAGCCTACTATTTATATACTTTTCATTTTGTCTTTCTTATAACACTGTGATGGATACCTCGAGGCAGATCTTTATGTAATTGAACATAGGTTAGCTGATGCTTTAGCTGTGTGTCGTTTCTGTTTGCTGACCTAATATTCCTCAAGATTTGTCATATTACGTATACTATCGAGGGTCGGAGCGGTACGGATTAGAGGTAGTTTAGCGATTGATTTCGACGTTAAGAATACATTGTCTAATGTCTTCCGGCCGGAGAAATGATCCGATGGATTTGGGAAATATTATACTATTATTAAATGTGCTTATTAATTTTTTTTGTCGTGGATTTAGGCGTTCCGCGTTGTTGGCATTTCAAATCTGAAAGGGAGGGTTTGGGTGCTCCCACCACCAAAGTAAGAGGCCTTCTGAAATCTCTTTTGTCTTGTTTTTACAGATAAGTGTAAAAAAAGTGTTCTCCGGGTTACCCTTTGTCTTGCCCAACATTAGTTCTGAATGGACAGCAAAAAGTGAACAAGCACCTGTCACACTCGGCGGTAGACACGGTTTATTTTTCTTTTTTTATATTTCTATTGTATACATCCACAGGCTTGCTTTCTAGTTAGCACCGAATCAAGAGAAGAAAATTAGGGAATTATTTGCACCCTTATCTACTTTAATGCCGGTACTTTTAACCCTTTGTCCTAAATTTTGAATCTTTCAAATTTGAAACAAGTTTTCCCGCCATACCTACTTTTGGTCCATGCATTGAAAAAGCTAGAATTAGGAAGAATTTTTTGAAAAACAGGTTGGGTAGTAATCAAAATTTGGGGATTTACACTAGGTTGATCTATTTTGGTCAAGGAGTGGGCAAGGATTGGAATAAAACAAAATAATAATAGTCCCATAATATGATTTTATGGTATATTTTTATAGATTAAATACTAAAAAAAACTAATGGTTTTGATTAAAAGCCAACCCGTCACACTGTTCATCATCAGCTGCCCATGTCCGCAACACCAATGTATCCCTGTGACGTCCCAGTGTGTCGTCGCAGTTGCTGTCGTCGTCGCCGCCGTGTTCGTCGAAGAATTCTCCTGAAGTTAGTATTTGCCGGGCATGGCAGATACCCGTGACTAACTCCACGGGTGGCATGCACCCAACTGCCCTCTGGGTGACAAAGTGAAAAATTATTGTCAATCTATCTACCAGTCAGTTTCTTGATGATTCATCCAACTCAGCTCTTCCAGATGACAGATTTATCAGCACATACCTACATATATATAACCTACCTTGTATCTTTTTACAATCCTCCCTCCTCACTACAATAGAACCAAAGCATATAGCAACATGTCTACCTTCGGTAAATTATTCAAAGTAACCACATATGGTGAATCCCATTGTAAATCAGTCGGCTGCATAGTGGACGGTGTGCCCCCAGGAATGACCCTAACAGAAGCTGACATCCAACCACAACTAACCAGAAGAAGACCAGGTCAATCCAAACTTTCCACTCCAAGAAACGAAAAGGACAAAGTGGAAATCCAAAGTGGTATTGAATTCAACAAAACTTTAGGAACTCCTATCGCTATGCTTATCCGTAATGAGGATCAAAGACCAAATGATTACAACGATATAATGAATAAATTCCCAAGGCCTTCTCATGCTGATTTCACTTACTCTGAAAAATACGGCATTCAAGCATCATCGGGTGGTGGGAGAGCATCTGCAAGAGAAACTATTGGGAGAGTCGCTGCAGGTGCTATCGCTGAAAAATTCTTGAAACAAGTCTCTAATGTGGAGATCGTGGGGTTTGTCACTCAAATTGGTGAGATTAAGATGGAGAGAAATCCATTCGATCCTAATTTCCAACATGTTTTGAACACCATTACGAGAGAGAAAGTCGATTCTATGGGTCCTATTAGATGTCCTGATGCTTCTGTTGCAGGAGATATGGTTAAGGAAATTGAAAAATATAGAGGAAATCAAGATTCTATTGGTGGTGTTGTCACTTGTGTCGTTAGAAATTTACCTACTGGGTTGGGTGAACCTTGTTTTGATAAATTAGAAGCTATGTTGGCTCATGCTATGCTGTCTATTCCTGCTTCAAAGGGGTTCGAAATTGGATCTGGGTTTGCTGGTGTCTCTGTACCAGGTTCTAAACATAATGATATGTTTTATTATGATGAGGAGCAAAAGAGATTGAGAACAAAGACTAATAACTCTGGAGGGATCCAAGGTGGGATCTCCAATGGTGAAAACATTTATTTCTCCGTCCCATTTAAGTCAGTGGCAACTATTTCTCAAGAACAAAAGACCGCTACCTATGATGGTAAAGAAGGTGTATTGGCTGCAAAGGGAAGACATGACCCTGCTGTCACTCCAAGGGCTATCCCTATTGTCGAAGCCATGACTGCTCTGGTATTAGCTGACGCTCTTTTGATTCAAAAATCAAGAGAATATTCAAGATCCATTGTTAATTAAAGAATGTATTTATAGATATTAATGAATTCAATCTCCTTAACATATGTAAAGGAGCTCTATACTTTAGGGAAAGAAATCTATTATAACATTGTTGTTTATAGATTTGTATTTTAAAACGGCTTCCCAACTGCCTGTCCTTACGTATGTTTCATGCCAATGGCCTTTTCTCAGATTTGGCACCGCGATGTTCATTAAAAATAACCAAGCAAATACATAATAATTACATCAATACGAATACAATTAATAATATTAAATGATTATAATTTTGGCAATTGAGATATTATAAAATATACAAAAAAATATATACTACATATATCGTCTGTGGTTTGTTTACATATCTTCAACAATACAACCCTTGTGAGAAACATAGATACCATCTAAGAACTTACGGATATCCTTGTTTCTAACACGACAGATTTGTTGAATGTCAGCAGCGTTTTGAGAAACGTTTTCAACAGAGTTACCAGATAAAACAATTTCATCCTTAACGTTAGTGGAGTATTCAATATCAACACCTTCTCTAACTGGAACAGTTCTGACCTTCTTATCACCCAAGAAATTTCTGATTTCAATGAATTTAGCACCATCTTTTTCAATTGTGTTGACATTGATTGGGAAATGCGCGTAAACATATCTCATCTTGTACTTGAAACCCTTAGTGACACCAATAACCATGTTGTCAACTAAAGACTTGACGGTTCTCAAAGCAGCAACGTGCTTTCTGTCACCATTGTGAACAGTAACCTTGATCAAATCCTTGGAAACCTTGTTGAAAGTAACATCAATGTGCTTCAAGTTCTTAGTCAAGACACCTCTTGGACCAGTAACCTTAACAATTCTGGATTTAATGTTAACAGTGACACCTTCTGGGATGGCAATGGATTGTTCAGTTTGGATGTACTTCATTTTGAATCTGGTTTGGCCTCTTCCTTAAGATTTCTTTTAAAAAAAAAAAGCCCCAATTTTTAATCATAACCAACATTATTTCCTAATATCATTTCAAGATATTGAAAAATTAACCGCTTTCATCAACTACTCTCTGACTAGCCCTACGTTACGTTACCTGACTTTGGCGGAGTATCACTACATTCAGCTGGAAAGTCCTCAGGTAAGATCAAACAATTTACTCTGCATAATTCATGAAAGTAACACAGGCAGAGATCTGTTAGGCTGGGTGAAGCCGGTCGAGCCAGAAGATCCTTTTCCTCTCTCAAAGGGCTTGAGGGAAATGTTTCCCACTGGACGGGCTCCCTGCTCCGCCTCGGGCTGAAATGACTAATACCTTCGGGAAAGAATCAATCGGAAATTTTCACAAATAAAAAGGTTAATTCAAAACATCCGGACATTTTCTAAAAAACAGTCACGTAGTTTATATCAATGAAGTTTGGAAGGTATGAAAATGTAACGTAAATAAATTAATCATGATGAGTATGCTACAGAGAAACAGACGTAAATTAGAGTTGAAAACAGTATTTACTGAATGGGGATGTTTAAAGTTATGCAAATGTATAAAAATTTTCCTCCTCTGAAAAGGAAATTCAATGATAAAATGTACTTACATTATTGGGTTCGTTCCATCCCAGACTCAATATGTACGCTGTCACTTGTATGTTGCCACAGATCTGGTTACCACTAGAATTGAATATAACTTCACGCCTGTAAAAAAAACCTTGATTTGCTAATCTTACGGCAATCGAGCTTATTCCACTCCAAAGTTTATACGTTTCTTTAACGTGTTTAAAGATTCTCTAATGCATCAGCAATATTTTGACCATATTGTTCTACTAATTTTATACCATTCTTCAATAATAAGGGATTAAATCCATTTATATATCTATCATTCAATGCCAATGTCTTTATTGGTGATATGACTTTCCCATTCGACCAAGTAACAATAAGGCCATTATTAGCCACTTCAGTTTCATTAGATGCAGGATCAATGAAAATATTATCTCCTACAATGGCCAACACAAATACTAATGGTGGATTAACATCTAGAGTAACGAGATCATAATCATGAAACATTGGTAATTCTTCTACTTCCAAATCATCAAATGATGAAACAAGTTTCGGTAGTTTTGTTGCCTTTAAGGCGGAAAAGATACTAAATGAAATCAAAGATGCAGGATAAGAATATGACGATATAATTAAAACATCAATAAAGATTTTAAAACTATATTTCTTGGTTAATTGTAATTTGCTTGTATCAATCCCCTTATTTGATTTTAAAACTTTATTCATTAATGATGATAACGTTTCCACTATGATGGAATCATCTCTTTCCCCAGCAACGTTGATATCCACTTGAACTAAGTCATTTTCTATGGAATGATCAACAACTTTAGATTTTATACTCACTATACATTCACTACCATCACTGGCAATTATTCTTGAGGACCCATCAGAACTTGGTAGAAAATTCGTGAATATTTCAATTGGTCTGAATTGATGTGGTAGTCTACCGTCCGGTCTAATTGATGGTTTGGAAGCTAATGAATCATATAAATAGGATTTTTCTGCAACTGATAAAACCATTCTCTCTTTTTGTTTTCCTTATTCTATGGACTGAGTAAGTGGGCTGGTACTATTTGCTTTACGGTATCTTGGGCGTCAGTCCATCGATGAGTTCATTTACAACTTTTCATTGAAGGAACTTTTTAAGAACCAATATTTTTCAATTATTTTTCAGATTTCCAAGATTTTCACAATTTTTAGGGTATGTCTTTAAAAATAGGGTTATGGTGTTTCTCATAAAAATAAAAAAGTTATCAGTGAAGTCTTTGTATGTTAATGAACAAGATTGGCCTCTACTTATTTTGTAGTATTGAAATAATTTTTAGGGTTAGAAAACTTGGGAGAAAATAAACTTCTAATTTTATTTTTCACAAATGCGATGACAGTAATCATAAACTGCTTTCCTCCAGTAAATATATATATATATTATGATATTCTATAACCAAATGATAAAGATTTATTTGACCTCCAAAGATCAGAAGGATCTATTCATTTATTAATGGCACACCCCATTTTTTCAAAGATTAAATATAGTTGGAACAAACCCATTAAACAAACTATAACTGTAAGAAAAATTCCACCTTTAATCATAAGTGAGAAAGTATTTTCATTTAAATCACGATGGCACCCTTCCACACTTAATAACTCATGTTTTATTGTAACATTCAACAAATCGTTTAGTTGGTCCACGTTTTCTTGTAGGGAAGTATATATCTGTTCTGTGAAATGACTCGTAATAAACTTCTCTAAAGCTGGGTTTTCCAAGTCATTAGCTGAAATATCTATTTCGATGGTTTTATCTGAATCAATGGAATCCCATGAACCATCGAAGACAAAATTTTGGAAACAAAACTCGAAAGTATCCATACCCATGGGATTAACTTCAAACATGGAAATGCCAGTCTTTAAGTTTCTTGAACTTTTTAAAAGTGAAAAATCGTTATCCATTGAACGCAAATTAAAAAATAATTTTTGTTTACCCTTATCGACACTTGTTCCACCAAATCGTTTTGGGTCACCAATACCTTCTGGAATTATGTCTTCAACTTTTATTGAGACTATTACTTCGTTAGGGTCTCCACCTTCAAATTTAGTTTTAAAATAGAAACAGGAAAGCTCTTTGGAGAGTTCCAAATTAAGTTCTTGACTGCCTTTGGAGAATTTTATGGGAGGTAGGGTTAAGCATATATGATTACGGAAATGAGTCTTACTAAAAGGATTCAGTTTATTTGTGTTGGTGTTAGCAGAGACAAAACTGAGCGAAAGAATGGTATTTAATATTACAATCGTGAAATACATGGTTTTATAAGCAAAGATCAATAAAAGGAACTGCCGTCTGCTGTACCTTCAGTAGAATGACCTGTTCGTCTAGTCTTCTTTTTCAAAAATTGATATTTCTGAGACCAAATTCCAACCTTATACAGGATATATACCTAGATGTTGGGAATACACTTTTAATCAGTAAAATAGTAATAAATTTAAAACATTAACAAGAGAATATGACTTGAGAATATAGTATAAGCAGATCGTATTGTGTCAAGAGAAAGGAACAACTTGATTCAATTTAATTAATTGTGACGTCTGCCAGTCACTTTTTAAATAGGGCTTTGGGTAGCAAAAACAGGGCATGTAATATAGGGTTCCTGTAAGCCCTAACAACATGTAAGATTCACAATTGACAGACAATATCTAAATGAAAGTATAATTACTGTGTGTCAGTTTACTTACGATATTTCTTTAACTGGATCCAGCGATTATTATAGAGGTAGAACGACATCTATGAGTAGCATATACCATTGTTAGTTTAGACGTTCTCAATAGTGCCCCATCAATAATGCTTACAGATATTAACGATCTATTTTCAATCGATGATGAAATCCAAAAAGTGCAGAAACAAAGAGATAGCTTGATAGTGCAATTGAAGACAGCCCAACAGAACACTATACCGAATAATGACAGCAATCATGAGAACCAAGCTGAGTCCATTGCTAACGATATAGAATACAACGCTAACAACATCGTTGAAATAAAGAAATTAAAGGAGAAATATGGAAATTTACAAATCTTTCAGAGATTAGAAGATTTCTATCGCAAACAAGAGGTTCATGACTCTAATTTGAGAAAATTAGATGAATTAAACGACGAAATAGCACAATTGTCACAGCAGGAACCTAAAGATTTCAATATAGAGGAATTGACCAAAGTTTCTTCTGAGTTGAAAGAATTGGAGTCCGAATTACAATCAACAAACGATATCGAGAAAGTCAATATATTAATATCTGACTTCAATACAAATGTTCTTACAAAGATTGCAAATGATATTGGGAATGCATTTAAAGAAAAACTTTTGGAATCAAAATGGGACACTAAATCAACGATTTCCATTGAAACTAAAGAGATTACCGAATTAAGACAAACATCTAGTTTACTCTACAAAATTTCTGATCTATATCTTCAAACTGATGAACCTATCTTATGGAATTTCAAATGTCTTGCAAACAATTTCAATATCAGATTCATCTATCATTTCCATGACTCAACTTCCAACATAGAAACATATTTCAGGTACTTAAATGAATATTTGACAACAAATTTATATAAATGCATCAACTTGTTCCACGATCAAACAAACGGTCTAACCAAACAATTGATTCATGAACAATTCATTAATTATGTATTAGAACCGATAAGAGAAAAAGTACAATCCACACTATCACAAAATGATTCCAAAACGTTGATAATCTTAATATCTCAAATCATCTCCACGGATAAGAATCTATTAAAATCATTCCATTATCAAGGAAAAGGGCTTGCATCATTGTTAACTGATGAACTATGGGATAAATGGATACAGTTTGAAGTTACCACATCTACTAGGCAATTTGAAACAATAACGAATGATCCAAATGATTTACCTGACACTGCTGCAGATTTTATTAAATTACTAAACAAGATTTATGACTATTTAGAACCATTTTATGATCTGGAATCAGAGTCAATACAAAGATATAAATTGATCACATGTTCCCAAATATTTATGAATTTGACCTCGGCATATTTGGATTATGTCCTAACTGTAGATTATCTTGGTGAGAAACGTACCAAGATGCAGGAATTGTATCAAACAATGATCAAAATGCAAAACTTACATTTAGTATACAAGAAAATTTATCATCTTTCAGGGAAGCCTATTTTTGTTCATTTGACGAATATAGTTAATGAGAAGGAATCCAAACGATATAATTCATTGTTTCAAGATATTTTGAGGGATTATAGAAAGAACATGGAAGATGATATCCAAAATTCAATAATACATAGAATTCAGAAACAAATTAAAGAATCATTGAGAAATTATTTTAAGATTGGATCTTGGTCTGTAATGGAAAAGAATAACGATACACCAATGGCAGTAAGTTCAGAACTGGTGACTGTAATAAATGCAATGAATGAAATCATATCAAGGCTTGATTCTTTAGAAATGCCCTATGAACTACAATTAAACATAAAGAATGAACTTTTAAACATCATTGTGAATTATTTCATCGAATCAATTTTAAAATTGAATAAATTTAATCAATATGGGTTACTCCAATTTAAATTAGATTATGAGACTTTGAAAACTACTTTGCAACTTCCAACACACTCGAATAATTCTCAAGATTATAAAATATTGAGACTCCTACAAATTTTGAATATTAAATATGACAATGAATTGTATTCTAAGTATGTCTCTAAAGAATATATCAAAATGGCGAACTTTGACAATTTGAGACATGACCTATCAATCACCAATCTTTCAGACACAGATATCCAAGATGGATTGTACAGGATTATATACGGAAATATTATATGAAAAATAATCTTTTATATATGAATGAAGAATAATTAATGATGCTATAGATATTATTTTAACCTTTTTGGTACGCAAGCCCTGCCTTGCTACCTCTGACCTCTTTATGCGAATCCGTCTTGAATAGATGTATCATTATCTGGATCAGTACTATCATTTGGAAGGACACCGTTATACGTTCGGTCTGTCATTAATGATAATCTAGTTTTAGTAAAATTCTCCAACATTTCTCCAAATGTTGAAATCATGCCTGTCGGTCCCTCATCAAAGAGACCTTCATTCTCAACTTTTGTTATCCAAGAAAGATCTTTAACAATATCGAGAGGTACCATCGTCGTCGGACAATCCATTGAAACCAAAGCATTCTCTTTTTCTTTTTCTTTTTCTTTTTCTTCTTCTTTTTCTTCTTCTTTTTCTTCTTCTTCCACTTCCTTAGATGTTTCCAATGAGTCATCTCCATTGAAATGAACGTCTACTAAATGATCTATAACGGTCCAGCCATAAGCATTTGCAAATCTCCTCCTCACGATGATATTATTATGAGCATCTGGTTTCAACGCGACAACAACTTTCCTCCAATCCATTCCCTCGTGCCACCTCCTCGCTATAGATTCTTCTAATTTTTGATATTTTTTCTCTCGATCTCTGTCTGACCCGATCGCAGTGAATGCTTGTAATAACATGTTTTCACTATTGAAAAATGTGTCATCTAATAATTCTGAATCTCCTTGTGGGGGTAAATCATCCTTTGTGTATATTTTATCATGGATTATAACTGGATGTCGTGAATCTGGGTCCAACAAGTATGTCTTATCAGGTAATGGTGGTAGTAGTAATGATGTGGCAGATTGTAAGACCGAAACTTTAGGTAATGCAGATGTTGAACTATTTGGATCAGTAGGGAATTTTTGTGGGGCCCATACACTTAACATCTTAGTTAATGGTGATATAAAATTCTTGTTAAAGAAATCTGTGTTTTCTGGGATTGTGACATTATTTTCAGATTTCGTATTAGTATTTTTTTGTAATTGAAGTAAGATATCATCGTAGTCTAAGAATAATAACGAAGCTGTGTATAAGGGGACGATTCCATCGTTTATTGCATTCGCATATAAAGTTCTTCTTTTAAATTTGGATAATATGGTTCTTACAGGTTCACCGGGCAATAAATAAAGTAATGGTTTATCTGATCCATTGATATTTTTCAAGCCCAGATCTTGGCCCGTTTTACCGATGACACCAAATGAAAGAAGTAATTTCACGTATGCTGGATTATCAGTAACGATCCCTAGCAATGGAGATGCAAATGTGATAAAATTAATTGGTGTTACTTTTTCAAAAAACCAAGGATAATTGACCGCAATGTAAGCAATTGCAAAGGTTTGCACAAGTCCACCCAATGAATGACCAATAAACGAAATTTTCACTACTGAGTCATCATACAAGTTGTCTATAATGTATTTTGCTACCCTTGAGCCCAAGTATTTCACACCTTTCTCTGTCCTACAAACGTTTCCTGGGAACCCGTCCACTATTATTGTTTCGTTAGGGTATTTCTCTTGAGATTTATAAATTTGTTCCATCATATATTCCATATCTGTAGTGACATTTGAATGTAAACCATGAGTCAAGATAACTAAATGTTTTTTCCTTCTACTTGATTTCAAAGTCAATTGAGTAGGTAATTTCCAAAGATCCAATGTAGTCAATCTTGTCACAATCAGTCTATCTGAGTTGTAGGTTTCCCAATAAGGAGACATATCCACGACATTATTATTCTTCCCTAATGATTCCTTAGTTTTCCCAATGGCTACCTCGAAAGATGTTTGAGTGTTTGTCGTGAACAATATCTGGCTGACGATATCGACTATCCAAACATAGTTATGCTGTATGGTATGTAATGACAATTCAACGATATGTTCCTGTTGAGGTTGTAAATTTGGTTCGAATCTTGGTTGATCAGCAGATGCAATGATCTTTTGAGAATGATGATAGTGTTCACAACGTACGTCACAATATAGCATGAAGGGACCCATAAGGTATGCTGCTCTGTATGACATTGGTTCGATATTTTTCACTTTCAGCCATAGAGAGTCGAGTATTAGATCAGCGGGTATTTCATCATCTTCATATAGATTATATGAGATGATATAGCGTTCTTGTTCTCCTACTTTGACAGCTGATTTGCCATGGAAGAGAATTCCATCTGAGTGTAAGTGTGGTTTTGTTAACGACATTGCCATGCTTTCTCATTTGTGTAATGTAGTTTGATGTAGTGAGACGTGAGTATATGAGTTAGGTACAGTAAATGATTGTAAATACTTGTGTCATACCTGCATTTTCTTGACTTGGACAGGTGCTTTTTTACAATGGGATCCCATCAATACCATATGGCTTGTCTTGGTGACCATTACCGCGGTCTGTGTCAAAAACATACAGTACAGTTTAATATAATATAATAGACGATTAACAACAACGTTATATATACATTATAGAAGCCTTTCCATTATGAAGAAGTGTACTAGCAACTTTCAACAGTTGCTCCGTCTGATCTATCCCAGTCAGATATACATATATATATGTGTATGTGTATGTGTATGTGTGTGTGTGTGTGTGTGTGTGTGTGTGTGTGTGTGTGGATAGTTGCTTTGTATAGTCAACCTTTGTAGGATGTTGATTCTCCGAAGGTTCAATTACGTTCTCTAATAGCTCCTTTAGATGAGATATCAACCAGAATTACCCCCAGGATCAGCCATGATGCTGATGATGTTGCTACTTACAGTTTTTACAAATAACTTATCGTTACCATGTATAAGATATAATTTTGACAGTTTCTATTGTAATACCTTGATTGATTTAGTGGTTCCGCAACTTCCAAGTAATCTCAACGGAAAGCCTCAATATTTTGGCTCTAGTGAGTTAGGAAGTCATATATCTTCAACTAAATAGTGTTAGCAATTATTTAACATGTCACAAACTAGCTCTGAAGACTCTTTCCTGTCCTGTAGAGTTGGTCCAAGGGTTCATCCAGATATTGACATGCCATTGAATGATGGAGTTAGTGAATGCTAACCCTAATCATAATTCCACATGTGCAGCTTGTTCTCAACATTGGTTTTTCATCAAACAAGGATATTAGTCCCCACTCCAAGTAATTACACCAGGTTATCAGCATTTTATTTATATCTTTTATATCCTTATATTATCAAACTGACTATAACCCGTAGACAGCGTATCATACAAAAACAATTCTGTCATATATAAATATAGATAAATATATATAAATTGATCAGATCAGGATACCATTGATGCAATCTCTCACCTCGCAATCATATTCAAATTGGCTGTCACTTTATTCATAGTGTTGTCTCTCTTGGCTAAATGGGCATCCCCCACCTTCTACAACGCGAAAATTCTGGTGGGGGCAGTCCTTAAAAGCTAAAAAATTTCTCAAATTCGCCTTCAGCTATGAATTAAAGGAAGGGGCGTTTGATTTTGGCAAACAACAACAACAACAACAACAGTTTTACTACAGAAACAGGAAACGAAAGAGAGGAAACACCAATAAACTGGCTAGTTGAAACCAGGGGAAAATTATATATCTACAGATTATAGTGCCTGCTCATTAAGGATTCACGATTCTCTCTACCCTTTTTTCTATATATCACGGTTTTCCCACCAATATATTTAGACTAGTTTGCATATTTTTCCAATAATTAAGTGAGAAATAGCTTTACACTATTGTAATCCTCTTTTACTAGCATAACACAATAAACAAAAAATATAGCTTATAAGCACTGGTGCCATAAACTATAAAATACTCAAAACAATTAACAAAGAAAAAATAATAATAATAATAATAATAATAATAATAATAATAATAATAATAATAATAGTAAGCTACGATGCCGGCATCCTTTAGGTCATCAAAGGAACCATCAGGTGGTTCATCATCAACATCACCACATGATCAAAAGCTACAACATGTACATATACTTCCACAAGGAACGTTTATCAAAAAGATCAATGAGGAAGCTCCTACATTCAGGAAGGAATACACTCAAAACTTAAATGATACCACAAATGATTCTCCATCAGATACAAGAAGAAACAGTACACATAGTTTATTTAATCCACTTTCCATTAGTAAAACAATGAGTAGGGATAGTATCGCATCAAATTCACAATACGATATACCAGAATCCATAAGAACAACAGTACCAACCAAGTCTAAGAGTCGGAAAGGAGGACATCTTCTTCAAAGAACATTAAGTAGTCTCTCCATCACAGGAATTAATCCCAGCTCTACTCAAAGCATACCAAATGAAGGTCCCAATTATACAACAGCTGCTGCTCAAGTAGTACCACCAAGGAAACATTCATTTGCTGGGGGGTTCTTCAAGAGACTCTCAGGAGCTGGGAATAGAGGGAACCAAAAGAACAAGGAGGAATTACAGCAACAAGTACCGCAACAACAGGTACAACAACAACCAATATTTAATGCAAGACATAGACAATCTGTAAGCGGTGCTGTCCCATCTGCATTAAGTCCTATTCATTCTAATCCTACCCTTCATAACGAACCAATCAATTTACGGCCTCCTCAAGGTACAATAGATACTACTCTCGATTTAGAAGACGAAGACAAAAAGAATACAGAAGAAAATGAAGAAATTCCAGCTTTATTCCCATTGGATACAAATTTGGAAAATTTAGATGAAATAACTAAAGCTGTAGCTCCCATTAAATCCATCAAAGATGTGGAAAAAATTACATCAAGTCCCATTCAACCTCCAAAAGGTATTGAAAATTCAGTAATAGTAGTGGACGCCAACGACGAACAAGTACCAATTGTTTCACAAGATAATCAGCAAGGAATCTCGAATGGTTCAAGACCGTCAAGTGTGGGACCTAAGAAATCTCATTCAATGGCTGATATACCACTATGGGCTTCTTCTTCCATGCTGGATATCTCGGGCAGAACAACTGATGCATCACAACAACAATGGACTGCACCGGAGAGTTGGGATGTGGATTCCACACAAAAGAAATCAAAGATAAAATCCAAATCAAGAGCAAGAAGAGCCATGAATCAACAAAGAAATCATACTAATAATAATAATAATGTCTTGGGCGGTACATCGCCGAATGCTCTACAGAGAAGTACTACAGAAACTCTGGGATTATTAAATGACGGAGCTCCCGGTTCAAGAGGTTCAAACATATCTGAAAGATCAATGGTTAGATTGAGACATTCTTTAGCAATGAGTAAATCAAATACACCAATTTTAACAAATAAAGAACAATCTACAGCATCAGTAGATTCAAACACATATAGTTCTGGTAAAAGTATAAGTAGCACAGATTCTAGCGGATATAGCTCTTCTGATAATGATTTCTTCGATGAAACTAGTATTGCTCCGATTTCAGATAAACCAAAGAAAGGCTCTCATCGTACTAATGAAAATGATATGATGTCGAATTTCCAATTTAGAGCAAGGATGGATAAAAACGGACGTCCAGCAACACCAACTAATGATCCATTTACTTTATTGACAGATACAAGAGAAGGATCCACCGCAACTACTATTACTAATAATGATGATGAACATGATAAACTTGAATTCGAATTGGAAAAATATTATAAAGATGTTAGTGACTTGAATCCTGATAAACATTATGCCATACGTATCTTCAACACTGATGATACATTTGCCACTTTATCATATCCACCCGGTACCACCGTTCAAGATATGATTCCTGCATTGAAAAGAAAATTTAATATCACATCACAAGGTAGTTTCCAAATCTCATTGAAAGTTGGTAAACTATCCAAAATATTAAGACCTACAGCAAAACCAATATTGGTGGAACGTAGATTGGTTCTATTAAGTGGATATATGAAATCTGATAGTCAAGATATAATGGGTATTGAAGATTTAAGTTTTGTATTCAAATTCATTTTCCATCCAGTAACGCCTTCATATTTTACATCTGAACAAGAACAGCAATTAATGAAAGGTGATTTCGTTCATGTTGATTTAAGAAATATGGATCTAACAACTCCGCCAATTATCTTTTATCAACATACTTCGGAAATTGAAAGTTTGGACGTATCCAATAATGCAAACATTTTCCTACCATTAGAATTCATTGAAAGTGCCATTAAGTTGTCTAGTTTAAGAATGGTCAACATTAGAGCATCAAAATTCCCTAATAATATTACTGAGGCATATAAATTGGTCACTTTGGAATTACAAAGAAATTTTATCAAAAGAGTACCCAAATCAATAAGTAAATTAACTAACTTAACAATTCTAAATTTACAATGTAATGAATTGGAAAGATTATCCTCTGGATTTGCAAATTTGAAAAATTTACAATTATTAGATTTATCCTCAAATAAGTTTACTCAATATCCAGAAGTTATTAATTCGTGTAAGAACTTATTACAGATTGATTTATCATACAACAAAATTCAAAACCTACCCCAAAGTATAAATAATCTAGTCAAATTGGCAAAGATAAATCTTTCACATAATAAATTGGAAGCTATTAATGATCTATCAGGAATGACGAATTTAAGAACATTAAACTTAAGATATAATAGAGTTGCATCAATTAAATCATCAGCAGCAAATTTACAAAACCTTTTCTTAACAGATAATAGAATTTCAACTTTTGAAGATTCACTACCCAAATTAAGAGCTTTAGAACTCCAAGAAAATCCAATCACATCCATTTTATTCAAATCATCCACTCTGAGTGATGCTCAATTGCCTACTCATTTGACTAGTTTGTCATTATCAAAAGCTAAATTGAGTCATTTACCAGGTAACGTTTTCAAAAATTTATCCAAACTAGAAAAATTAGAATTAAGTGAAAATAATTTATCAAGATTACCCGTAGAAATTGCGTCTCTATCCAAATTAGTATACCTATCAGCAGCAAGAAATAAGTTGGAAGGTTTACCCTCTGAATTCTCAAATCTGAAAAATCTAAGATCATTAGATATACATACAAATAACATTAGAGAATTCTTTGATGGGATGGAAAATATTGAACTAACGTTCTTGAACATATCATCGAATGCATTCGGTAGTCTTGAATCAGAGGATACTTTTTGTCAAAATATGAAAGCCGATTCAAAATTGGCTAAAAGTTTAATGTTTTTCGTTGCGGCAGATAATCATTTTGATGATTCTTTGATATTTTTCTTTAACTGTTTCAAAAATTTGAAATTATTGAATCTATCATACAACAATTTCTCAGATATTTCATTTTTGAGTTTAGAACATTTAACTGAGTTTTATTTTTCAGGTAACAAATTAAACACATTAGATGGAGATACTGTCGTAAAATGGAAATATATGAAGACATTAATGTTAAATCGTAATCAATTGTTATCATTACCAACAGAATTGTCCCAATTATCACAATTAGCTATCTTAGATGTTGGTTCTAACCAATTGAAATATAATATTTCGAATTACCATTATGATTGGAATTGGAGTCAAAATAAAGAACTGAAATATTTGAATTTTTCAGGTAATAGAAGATTTGAAATCCGTTCATTCACTAGTCATGAAATTAATGCAGATTTATCAGATTTAACTATTTTACCAAACTTGAAAGTGTTAGGTTTAATGGATGTCACATTGAATACTAATAAAGTTCCTGATGAAAATACAAATTTCCGTTTAAGAACGACCGCATCAACGATTAATGGCATGGGGTATGGTGTAGCTGATTCTTTGGGCCAAAGGAACTATGTTTGTTCAAGAGATGTGACATTTGAAAGATTCCGTGGTAAACAAGATGAGTGTTTATTATGTTTACATGATAGTAAAAACCAAAATGCAGATTATGGTCATAATATTTCAATGATTGTCAGAGATATTTATGATAATATCTTGGTGAAACAATTGGAGAAGTACGGTGATTCATCAGATGACAAAATAAAACGTGCATTAAGATTCAGTTTTCTTGAATTGAATAGACAAATTAACAGAATGTTGAACTCCGTGGATAACGGTACAAGTGTCGGCAATCTGACCTCTGCAGATTTACTAAGTGGTGTTTGCTCTACTGTTATATATATAAAGGGCAAGAAACTCTATACTGCTAATATTGGTGATTGTCGTGCAATGTTATGTAAGAACAATGGTGAATATGAAATGCTAACAACTGAACATATACCATCAAAAAGAGAAGAATATGAAAGAATTAGAATTTCTGGTGGTTATGTTAATAATGGGAAATTAGACGGTGTTGTGGAAGTTTCTAGAGCTGTTGGTTTCTTTGATTTGTTACCTCATATACATGCTGCCCCTGATATTTCAGTGACTTCGTTTACTGGTGTCGACGAAACTGTTGTTATTGCAACTAATAAACTATGGGAATATATGGATGTTAAAACAGTTAGTGATATATCAAGAGAGAATGCAAATGATCCATTGTTAGCAGCAGAAACCATGAAAGATTATGTTAATGCCTATGGTTATTCCGACAATATTACTATTATGTGTTTAGCATTATTTAAAAGAACAGAAGATCAAAGTAGAGTAACGTTGAATAGAAATACATTGAGAAGAGCTACTGTAGAGGATGCTACTTTGAGAAGATTGGCGCCAGAAATTCCACCACCAACAGGAAATCTAGCCTTAGTCTTTACAGATATTCAAAGTTCATCTACACTTTGGGAGTTATATTATGCTGCAATGTCCACTGCATTATCTATTCATAATGATTTGATGCGTCGTCAGTTACGTATATACGGTGGTTACGAAATCAAGACAGAAGGGGACGCATTCGTCATGGCATTTCCAACTCCTACATCTGCACTTTTATGGTGTTTAAGTACTCAGTTGAAATTACTTGATGTGGCATGGCCTGAAGAAATTACTTCAAGTCCTAATGGTCGTTTGGTAGTGGATTCACAAGGTAAGAGAATATTCAATGGTCTATGTGTCCGTATGGGTATCCACTGGGGTAGTCCATTGACCGTTTTTGATTTGGTCACTCAAAGAATGGATTATTTAGGTCCTGTGGTTAACAAGGCATCTCGTGTTTCAGATGTTGGTAAAGGTGGTCAAATAACTCTAAGCAGCGATTTCTGTTCTGAATTCAAAAAAATTTTGGCATTACATGAACGTGCAAAGAAAGAATGTGAACCATTGTCGGCTATCTATGGGGATGAATTAATTGGGGAAGTACTAGAAAAAGAACTCAGCGCTTTAGAAGGTATCGGCTGGGTATTTTACGGTGATGGTGAGCATCAATTGAAAGGTTTGGAATCTAAAGAGTTTATTACTTTGGTATATCCAAAGAGCTTAGAGTCACGTCATCAATTCTTTCAAGAAGCTGAAGATAGCACAGTTGCTAATAAGGAATTATTATTACGTCTTAACACTGTATATGCCAAATTGGGAAGAATTTTTGCATTCACAGCTTGTACTGCGACTGGGGATGATATATGGAAGGTCATAGGGACTAAAGAACTGTCTTCTATTAGTAATTTGACCTCTATTCAAGAGAAAGACATCCTTCCTTTATTGGTTAAAACAATATATGGTATTGATGCTACGACTGGTTCGATTATGCTATATGCTCACAAATTGCATGGTATAGATGCAACAAATACAGCTGATAATAACTTCAGTTATTCCCAACTGATTGCAGATCTGCTTAAAGATGATGACGATATTCACGATAGCTTTGACAATAATAAGTAGACTTTCTTATACTTATATATGCATTTACAATAACGTTTTAGACATTAACTTTCGAGGAATATATAATATTCATATTGGCCACTCAATGTGTACTGTTGTTATCCTCCTAGAAGACGTATAGCTCTTCCCAGGAATTGATTTACGATATGATAATAAACATAAGATGTATGAATTATGGTATGAATATTTGAAAAAGAACTATTTACAGGTATATGTACTGGTTAGTTGTTTGACGGCTCTATGAGTTCTTTTTTAGAAAGTTCGAAAGTTTCGTAATCACTAATGGCATCAATGACTTCGTCGAGTCTAGTCCCATTCATTACTGCATCCAACGCATATAATGTGTACCCACATCTATGATCAGTTACACGATTTTGAGGATAATTATAAGTCCTGATTTTATCAGATCTATCTGTAGTAGTTACTTGATCCTTTCTCAGCGATCTTTCTTTCTCATCTTTCTCCCTTTGTTCTTTATCCAGCAATCTTGCCCTTAATATTGCATATGCTTTTGCTTTATTCTTATGTTGTGATCTTTCATCTTGCATTGACACGACAATTCCTGTAGGGAGATGAGTTAATCTAACTGCAGAATCTGTCGTATTGACATGTTGTCCGCCCTTCCCTCTTGCTCTCATAATATCAATACGAACTTCATCTGGTTTGAACTCTCTTAATTCTTTTCCTGATGATCCAGTTTCTGGTACTTTGGGTAAGACGACGACAGCTGCAGTAGAGGTATGAGTTCTACCTTTTGTCTCTGTAGCTGGAATTCTTTGTACTCTGTGTACACCCGCTTCAAATCTTAATCTATCATAAGAACCAGGTTGGTCAATAGTAATTGTAGCATCAATTATACCGTCTCCACTTTCATTTTCATTCTTTTCCATTATAGTATATTTCCATTTCTTATTGTGACAATAATTAATGTACATATTCAATAAATCTTGAGTGAAAATCATTGCCTCAATTCCTCCAGCACCAGGTCTTAATTCTATAATGCATGGTTCTGAAGCGAATGGATGGGACGGTAGTAATGCCTTCATAAGTTGTGAAGATGCATGTGATAATTGCTTCGTGCTCTCCTTTAATTCTAATTCTGCTTCTTCTCTCAATGTCGGATCAGATTCTATCATTTGTTTCAGTTCATTACAATCGTTGAAAGATGTCATATAATTTTCATAAATATTACATATGGACGATAATTTGGCATATTTCTTTTGGTTATCGACGTCGAAACTCACCCCCTTGGATAGATCATCAGTTAATTTCTTGAACTCCTGAAGATTTTGTTCTGCTTTCTTCAAGAGTAGACGGTTTAAAACCGTAGGCTTTTCACTAGATAATGTTGTCTGCCATCTTCTTTTCAGGATTGTGGTCTGGAAAGTTGAAAATTTTGGAGAGGGAAGTCTACCAACTGAGTATAAAATGCAGCGAACCTGAAAGTGAAGCATCGATACTGTTGCGTCCTTCGAGCTTGTATCAGAATTGCTCTTTCTCAATTTGATAAACTCTGTTTTCCTTTAAAAGTCGGATATTCTGCGTGATAGTCTCAGAAGGATGTTGCGACAGAAACTCTTGAAGTTTAAATAAAAACATATTTTAAAGGGTTGGAATTATTTACGATAAGGAATGAACGATCATATATGATATTAGTACATTATGCAGTTACATACTCTGTTATGATATAAATTTATTCGTTAAAGTTTATTAGCTTTTCTCTTGTAAATGATGATATCTCCCGTTCTTCTTGAATCCCAATGGAAGTAAGAATTGAAGATTCTTTTGTATTCATGATATGATGAAGGTTCCAAATATTTCCGCATAAAGATATCATCCATCTGTTGGAAAATGATTAAATATTCTGGCCACTCATATTTCTTTGCTATACTTCCTTTTCCTTCATGCTTCCCTTTTTCTCCTTCCGTTATAGGTGGGAAGTTCTTCAGGAAGAATTCCTCCATGTTCTCATAAAGGTAATCACTTTCATCCATATAATTTGGTAATTTCAATTTAGTATTAGTATCACCTAACAAATGTAATGGTGGAATGCATGATATTGACCAAAGTTCAGGAATATCATTTCTATGCAAATATGATTGCCATGGTGTAGAATGGCATGGCATAATAAATCCGACACTTTCAATTGGATATGGTTCATTATGTAAAAATTTCATCACCTCAATGGATCCTGATTCATTGATAAAATTTAAGAGAGTCATAAATATTAGGGACAAGATTGATCCAATAAATAGAATTAATTTCACCAATTGGTTAAATTCTTCATTTCTATATAGTCTCAATAAGAAAAATGTCGTCATGATCAGGAATAGTGGCTGTAAAGAGTATACGAAACGGAACTCTTTGTGACCAATACAAGAATATGCAATAATGTTTAGCACTATGACAGTTTTGATTTGAAAAAATGGGTTGTTCAATTGGGAGGGATATTTCTTTATTGCGGAAGGGAATGAGGATCTGATAAACAGAGTCGGTACAAAGAAAATAATAGAATATCCAAGAACAAAAGGTAAACTTTGCGTAATATGGAAATGCCATGGAGCAGTACCGTAAAAGCTTGATAAAGAACTTGTGAAGTTAAATTTAATGAAATTAATGATTGGAAAACTTAGCTTCTTGTAAAAATAAAAATCGATGGTGGAATTGAGAAAGAATGCAGTTAGAAATGCCGAGATTATTGAGATGAATAACCTGATAAACTCAAAAATATGTTTCTCTTGTTTAGCCATATTAATGAGTAAAAATACTCCTAAAATTATCCAGATGAACGAATTGGTCGGTCTTTGTAAACACGTAAACATTGCAACGGTCAATGATTTAAAAAATTGGAATGAATCAACATGACTACATGTAGCAGACCAATCCCAATAATATAAGGATATTGCTGTCAGTACCATTTCGAACGAATTTATGAAAGATCTTGTGATAATATAAGCATTGAATAAGTTCGTTATAGTTAGTACAAATACCAATTGAGTAATTAGATTATAATCGCTCCCCTTTTCATCTCTCTTATTGAAAGCATCCTTGTCCAAAGTACACAAGTATAATTTTTGGACAAGTTTAATCGTATAATATTCTCCGATGGCAGCGATGATTGCCATGACTAACTTGGGCCCATAAATGACACCAAAGTATTCCAATAGGGGGATCATATCCACCGATCTTATTCTTAATTCATGAGTGATTCTCCACACGAATTCATCATTTGGATTTAACATCAATAGTAGTTCAACAATGCAGAATGTCAATTTTTCAACGAGATAACCTATAAGCACTGTCAATAAATGGATTATTCTATATGTTATTTCAAATACAAACGGGAAGGCATAACTCCTAATTTCAAACTTCCAATCCCATGTCAATTCTCCATATCCATAAGCCAGAAGATGAGCAGGTTCTAATGCTTGCCAATATTCATCAGCTTGGAAAAATGTCCTTGTCAGGAGACTATTAACGACTCTTATCAAGATTAATTTTTTGAATAATGATTTAGGCAGCTGCATATTGTATAATAATAATAATATATGTACCTGTATGGCATTCCTGCGTTACAATTGCTTGTTCTCTTTTACTTCTTTTCATCATTGTAGTCCTTAGTACTGTCAAAAATGTCAGACATACTAAAAATATCGCCTTTACACATTTTTAGTGTTAAACACATTTTACCAGATTTAACACCTTAATTTGAACAAAAAACATCACCATTTCAGACGCAAACATAATTCATTCAAGGGTCTAGGTTTCTGTTACTTGTTAGCAAGAACCAATATAATAAATTGTTTTGAAATACCCAAATTGTTAAAGAAAAAGAAGCATAGTACATACCATAACAAGATGCTGGGGGTATTCACAGGTGACACAAGAAGGAGGAAAATGAATCTAGGGACCAGATCCCGTACAACTAAGGATGATCTGATTAAAAAAGCACAACAGGAGCGTGAAAGAAGAGCTTGTGACCGGGCTTTTGAAAACGCAGCAAGACGTATCCAACGTGAGATCAAAAAGTACCTAGCATGCAGAACATTATTCTGTAAAGATGTTATTAAAATGACTACCAATCAGTATTCGAGGTTGATACCTGCGTATGGTAATAAACTTTTACAATATCAAGATAAAGACACTTTTAGAATGCTACTAAAGAAATCAAGGGATTACATTAATGATGTGGCTCCAGCGGACCTCGTAGCGACTCGTGTAGTGAATTTACTAACAAGCTATGAAGATGATTCATTGTTTGTACCAACGGTAGGATTACTCGATTCCTGTCATCTTTCTTCGTTTAATACAGTCATAACGAATGGCCTTTTACCATTTTTAAATAATACGAAGGATCTTTCATCTGAATCTATTGACAAGATTTGTCAAATCCTTCTAGATTGGGATCAAACAAGTCATTTTAATGGTAATGAAACGTTGGATTTAACTCGTATTTATGAACTTCCCACTCGTGAGATGCAGAAGTCATCAATGACTGATTTATATACAAAATTATTTCAGCGTAATTTAAGACCTTCACTTTATGTGGAAAAGGAATCCAATATAGTAAACATCTTTGATAATTTATGCCGTATCTTTCATTTCCACATGGCAACTTCAGGAGAACGAATGACTGTCATCCCATATCTTCTAGCATATGTTCCGGATATCAAAAAGATCAGATTGAATGATAATGTTAGTGATGCTGATTCAGATACTGATATGGATGCTGATCATACTACTGATAATGAAAAAAGCAACGATATCATAGATATATTTTCCAAAGTAGTAAGTAACCCACACTTTCTTGATGCTTTAATGAATCAATTTTTATCATCCCTATCGCCATTGGTAAAGAAGGAGGATATGTACCTCGTACTCGAAAAGATTAAACGGGTCATTCAAATATGTGATAAGAATTATTTGAAATACACAGTGCTACTTAATTTATTAAGTAAAGGTAATGATACTAAAATGTTAATTAACAATTTATTCTATGAGGATGATGATTCAAGTTTGTATCTGATGATTGAATTCATTAATATGCATATGATCACAACAACAGATTATGATCTATTAAGTAATAATAACGATGTCATAACAATAAGGATGTTATTTGATTTCACAAAATTTTTAAAACTATCTGTTTTCAACGATATGTGGAATAATCAACATCCAAAAAGATCTGATTGTTTTCAAATTGGGTTAGATTTATTGAATAAGATCTATTTAAGGGATTCAAGAACAGGATTTGTTACAAAGTTGTGGGATGCTTGGTATGAAAAGAAGACAGGGAGAAGGCCCACAGGGAAGGACTCATTCTGGTGTGTTGGAGTTGATGAGAAATTCATGCATTTGAAAATATTCGAAGAATTCTATCGTTTTTCCGAATTCTACACTATGGGTTATGAAAGAATAGAAATAGGAGAATTAAATACTTACCATTACGAAGGTATAAAGGATATACCAAGCTTAAAGATGAAATTAATCTCTAAACGTCACCAAGGACAGATAAATCTTGATCGATTCCAAACTGCAGGTGACAGAAAGTTAGAAATATTATTGTTAGCACCATATTTTGTACCGTTTGAAGAACGTATTGAATATTTCCATTTCATTATTGAGAAGGAGAAAGGTAAACTGCAGGCCCTTGCTGATCAAACACCATCACCGGGCCCATACCAATTGCAATATCCGTTTCTTCTTAATAGACCTCAATTTGGCGATGAAGCAAGGACGTCTAGTAGTGGTAGTGGTAGGTATAGCGGTAGACGAAGGGGTACCATTTCTAGAGATAGTATTCTTGAGGATGCTTATAATTCATTTGGTGACATCGGTGAAGGTATGAAAATGAAACTTGACGTTACATTTGTTAATGAATTTGGACCTGAAGCGGGTATTGATGGGGGTGGTATTACCAAGGAAATGTTAACTTGTGTAACTGATGAAGGTTTTAAAGACCCCGAAAAAGAATTATTTCAAACAACCGGCACTTATAAATTATATCCTATGATAGCGAAGAATGGTATAACAAGAGAAAAGGGTAAATATTTTGAGTTTATGGGTGCAATATTGGGGAAGTGTTTATATGATCATGTTTTAATTGATGTCCAATTTGCAAATTTTTTCTTACAAAAATTATTAAATTGTTCAAATAATTTCCTTGTTGGATTTGATGATTTAGTTGATTTAGATCCTGTTTTGTACAGGAATTTATTGAAATTAGTTTCCATGTCTGCGACGGAGTTAAAGGAATTGGACTTGAACTTTGAAATTACTTCGGCAACTGGAGATGGTACAGTGGAATTGATACCCAACGGGGCCAATGTTAAAGTTAGCAAAGAGAATGTTCTATTATATTTGACAAAAGTTAGTGACTATAAATTGAATATTAGCATAGCGATACAGACACAACGGTTCCACGATGGGTTAATGTCTATAATCAAGCCGTTATGGATGGAACTTTTCAACGCTAGAGAATTACAGATGTTAATATCTGGGGCGGGGAAAGATATTGATTTGAAGAATCTGAAAGAGAATACTGTATACGGTGGATATGTGGAAACAGATCTCACAATAAGATATTTCTGGGAGATTCTTGAAGAATTTACAACTGAACAAAGATTCGAATTTGTTAAATTTGTTACCTCAGTTCCACAGGCGCCACTCAGAGGATTCCAAACGTTAGAACCCCTGTTTGGTATACGTAATGCGGGTTCAGGGGATCTTGGTCGATTACCCACGGCGTCTACTTGTGTTAACTTATTAAAACTACCAGATTATCAGAACAAAACTATTTTAAAAGAAAAATTACTGTATGCCATCGAAGCTGGTGCTGGATTTGACTTGTCATAAATATGGGAAATAGAGAGATGAGGTGTATACATCGGAGAGATTAAAATATAGTTCCAGCGGTAATATATGTATATATACATTCTTATCATCATTATAGATATAGAAAATATAAACGCTATATGGTTTTCAGAACTATGGCAAATATGTTGATATTAGAATATACAGAGCAGAACATTGCTATCCTATTTTTTACTGGTAAGCAGGATGCTCTTATAAATGATACTTTTAGCTAAGTATGAAGTTTAAGTATCGTTTTGGCGGACTGTTTTTTAGCGAGTAACCGTTGATACGTCTGTAATTTTATTACATAAAGGTAAGACTATGCAACTTTCTGCTTAATAGACAACTAAACTCAATACATTTTCAATCTTTGATGGTAGTATCTCACTATTTAGTCAATATTGGAAATCTATGATATCCTGGCTACTCTAAAAAGAGATATATGTTTCAGTATTTCAAAGATTTAAAGGGCTGAACACAAGATACTAATTATTTTATTGTATCTATTTTATTTATACATTTTATTTGGTAAGAGATTGACGCCAATTACCGTGTGGGTTAGTATATGTAACATGTAGATTGGGGACGCCTGTCTTTAGAAACAAGACATTCGCCACCAATAATTATGTACTTAACGTGGCTAGAATCAGGTCATCCTTTTCTTTCCCTTCTTGTTTTCTATACTACTGATGCCAAGCTTCTGTTATAATCAAATATATAAGGGCCAGGATTGGCTGGGCACATGCTTTATGATATCATAAATCTAAAGTACTTTGTATTCACGACGATACCATTAAAGATATAATTCACGATAACAACAAAGTCGACTAGTTCAACCAAAAAAAAAGGTGATCCATTTCAACAATGTGCTAATTATCGGTTTTCTTCAACGGTCATGATTTAAAAGACTACTTTAATCAACTAAAGGTATATTGTGGGGGGGGGGGCTATTTCCTGGAAGAAACATATATAATACAGAACAATTTGTGTCACACCAAATTTCCGTCACGTATACATGCTAGCGCCATTCATTCTTATAGGTTGGTATTTTTCCCGCGGAACATAGTTCAATAACCTCCGCGGGAACACCTGTAAACCTCCGGAATTGTTATCTATTCCTCCGAATCACGTGGTGGAAAACCCTTCGAATATTTTTTAATTGTTGTTACTTTTTTCTTATTGTAGAAAGAATCTACACTTTATATATATATATATATTTACATAGGTGGGTCAAATGCATAGTCTACAATGGAATAACAAAAGAAAGATAGATAGTAAAGGTAAGCAGTAGCTCGATCTCAAGTTATATCCATACAATAATATTCTAGTGCATCCGGTGTTTCTCACTTCCTGTATTGTAAAAAGGAAAATAAATATATTACTTAATTTAGAAACCTATATCTCCTTTTAACACTAACCCACTCACTAAAAATACCATATCACGATAAATATACACACAATAAGAACACATCTTAACATGCAGACCTTACTATCAAGGAAGATGCTAGTCTATGCTTTACTTCAGTTGACAATACTGCGATCATCTTTAGGATATGTGATACCTAAAGACAAATTATATATCGGAAACGATGCAAAATTATTCAAAGAGGATGAAAACGGCAATGATAGTTATAATTATAGTCCCAATACACCCCAGGTTGATGATGATGATGATGAATATAGTGAGTTTGAAAGCTTGGAAGTTATGGCCTACGTATTATTAGCATTTATCCTCCTATTGTTGGTCCGTGAAATCATTTGTGAGGTTGTCATATTTATAAATAGAAGAATCACGCTAGCTCGATCTAATAGGAGAATATCATTGTTTAGTGGTGAAGAATATGATGATCAAGAAGCCCAAACTAACATTGATAATAATAACCATAGTACACACTTGCCTTCTCGATTCAATATATTCAGTCATTTCTATACCACCAGAGGAACTAACGACTCTGCCACTACTACCGCTACAACAAATAATAATAATGACATCACCGCTTCGTTGGACACTAGTGCCATGAATTACCTTGATGATAGTCTAAAAATTCAATATAAATTAAGTGACCTAAGCCCTGAAGAACAATTCTATTATAAACAAGGTGAGGATTTCTTAAAGCAATCTCCACCTTTCATTATCCCATCAAAGGCACTCACAATAGGTGAAGAAACAACATCTTCTGATGAATTAGTTATTATTGATCCGATCATAAATCAACAAACAAAACAATTCATTGAAGAAGAAGGTGCCGGAGCATGGGAATTCCAACCAAATTCAAATTTACCAAATGATACCATAATAATAGAAAACAAAACTGAAATAACATTCTTAAATTACAATTACGACGCCTCTATTATGACAAATTTACCAATACCATGCATCAAACAACAAAAAGTTTACTACTTAGAATTCAAAATCTTTGAATTGGAAAATTCAAACTCAACCACTACATTAGATTATTCAAATAATGAAATCTTATCCTTCGGTCTAGCTACCAACCCATACCCATATTTCAGACTCCCAGGAAGACATCATCATTCCATATCATATGACTCAAATGGAGCTCGTAGATTCAACGATTCATTCAAATTACCCTCAGAACTATCAAATATTTTCCCACAAATGGAAAGAGGTGATGTAATAGGAATAGGATACAGAGTCAGAAGTGGGACAGTATTTTTCACCAGAAATGGTAAAAAATTAAATGAAAAACCTATAGGGGGCCACATCAAAAATTGGAAATTGAAATATATATACCCTATCGTTGGGACCAATGTACCTTGTAAGATTCATGTCAATTTGGGTACTTATGGATTTGTGTTCACTGAAGCTAATGTCAAGAAATGGGGGTATGCTAAGTCTCATGGGAAAAAGTTGCCTCCTCCCTCATATGATGAATATGCGAAGGATACCCTCATAGGTTCATATCAAAATCAAGATGACGAGGATGATGATGATGATGAAGAAGAAGAGGAAGACAGTGACGAGGAAGTAAATGATTATGAACTTCATACTGAAGACGATGATAATAGTGACGATTCCGGTGAAGAAGGTGAAGATCCAACCGATGATGCTAACAGCAGTATATACAATGGTTTAAGAAATGATGAGGGCGAACTATTACCACCTCCACCAGGATTTGAATTCAGTACAACTCCTGAATCAAGAATCATAAGTGAAGAAATTAATTTGAATTCGTTGCCCGCTGAACCTCCAAGATATTCACAAGATTTTAATCAATACTCCGGTGCAAATGGGAAGGGTAGATTGTTACCAAGTGAAGGACGTAGTAAAGATCTAATGAAAACTGGATTTTCATTAGATGAAATTTTTACTCCTTCTAATAATGAAACGAAATCATCCCAGCACGATGATAATGACGAGATTACTGATGAGGCTCAATCGGATGATAGTTTACAAAACTTAATCAACGCCCAAGCCTCCTCTTCCACTAGGACGGAAGGGGCAGAAGAAAGTGATAGTGATACGTTTGAAGAAGAAGAGACGAATGAATTGCAACATCTAATTGACAATTATGAGTAATCAACCTTTTCGCAGCCGCTCTAAAAACAATGATAGATTTTTTCACTTCACTTCAATTCAATTCCAGAAGAAGAATAAAACATAACAGCCTTCCTTTGTAATAACGATATTATGCCTTCTTATACATTATACTACTACGTACATATTTCTATATTGAAAAGTCAGATACGAAATTTTAATACATATGAATACGCAAAATTTTATTGTCCTAAATTATTCGGTTTCAAAAGTCTAAAGCCATTTAGAAATTATAAAGGCTTAGTCAAGGAGACCAAGGACGATGACAATAGAAACGATAGTTATAAAGAATCAGGAACATCCTTTAGTAGAAGCACAGGAATGGAAAAATACGTTTATGGTGAAGATCCAATTAAATTTGTACAACAATTTTTACGGGAATACCAGAAAAGAAATATTCTAGAAAGCAAATCTACTATTTATACCACCTTTAGAAGTTTGTTACCAGCAAAATTAACTGCTATGTGTGCTACTTCAGATGGTAAGGAAGATCCAGATGCGTTGATTGAACAATTTGTTTTAACACAGGTATCATGGCATCAATTAGTTAAGAATACCATTGACACTCTAAAATTATTGGATGACAACGTAGTCATCGCTGAAAGAATCAGTCAATCCAAGGTATTTTTAGAAACAGCTTCATGGGTTAAGACCAATAAGAGATTAAGGAATATGATGCCTTTATTATCTTTATCAAACAGTCGTGCCAGGGAGTTTAATTCAATGTACCAGGAAGAACGTTTCAACGAGGATTTCAATCTAACTAAGGCCATTTATTCATTCACAGGTAACGAAGTTGCCACTTTAACTGGATGGAGTATTGAACACCCACAGGATGTCGCAATCATTGCACAGTTCCCACGTATTGAAGAATCGGAATTGAGAAATAAATTAGGGGTCGAGGAATATGATGCCTTTATTATCTTTATCAAACAGTCGTGCCAGGGAGTTTAATTCAATGTACCAGGAAGAACGTTTCAACGAGGATTTCAATCTAACTAAGGCCATTTATTCATTCACAGGTAACGAAGTTGCCACTTTAACTGGATGGAGCATTGAACCTTTCTTTCTTATTATTATACATTGTTTTGTTAGATTAGCCCATTTCCCTCTTTCCAGCATCGCTCTTCTAGCAGTTTTTCTTTATTTATTGTGTCACGATGCTAGAACTCCAGGATGAAGGTAAGGAGCCTTATAGTCTTTCGTATAACCGTTGCGGGAATGATGATATGAAGTGTAACGTATTTTATCTACTTATTTGGAACGTTCACTCAGCTCTTACTCCGTAAGTATGCTAAAGTAAAGAACTAGGAAATAAAATAGAAGATATTCGTCTTACTAAATCCAAAGAATTCATTGCAGGGACATCTTTTAGCTTTATCTTCTTGGAGAGTTCTTTAAGATAATCCTTGAAGCGTTCGTTAAGATAATCCTTGAAGCACAATCCATTTTTGATGCGATAGTCTAAGTAATTTCACGATATCATACAACAGGAATTGATCGTTGAGCTTGGATATGATTCGGCAATGTTGAGTCTCTAAAATTACAGGAAAGAACAAGGATAAATATCGTCCAACAGCCAGAACAGATACTTTCTAATATGACATTCTTTAATATGAAACATCTAAAAATGTACCATAAAAAGAATACAGGACCATGATCACGCCTCTGCCTTAACAGAACTGGGATGTATAGCCCAGAATTATAAGAGATGGCGGCCTGCGAAACACAATTAAAGCTCTCGTTTACCTGAATGAAATAAAATTGTGTATCTAATGTAATGCTAAACATCGTCATTTTGTTTGATTCTTATCGCCAAATCTTTGTGGACTTTACCAATAACGACGGATTAAAGCTGTGAAAGATTGGGTAAAGCAGACAAATATTTAGGTATGAGAATCAAACAAAATGAAGATTTTTTAGCATTACATTAAACCAGGAAGTATTTTAAGAAATCTAACCAATTGCGAAGGTTGGGATGGTGTATTTCCTAGAACAAAGTTCAAGAAAACCAATATATCTATCTCTTCTTAAGGTTAGCGAACCATTTATAGGTGCCTTTCTGATACTTTTTTGTGGAAAGCATCAATGATAGTTTAGTAAGATTTCTGTAGCGGACTACACACATTGCTATTCAGTTAATAAAGTGCAACATTTTATATGTGCTTATTCGCTGATTGTCTATTTCAATCGAGATGAGACGTATATCATTAGGCTCGACATTATTGCAAAGCATAAATAATATCTTAATGTATAAATTTTGTTATCATATACCAGCTATGTTTCTTCAATACCAGCAGCTATCGTGAATAAACAATGCAGTATATGAGATCACGCATGTTTCTTCAATACCAACACCATCAGTGTTAGTCTAGGAAGGACACACGTAGTCTCACAACATCCGGGGAATACCTTTAATAGAATGGCATTGCTCTAGCATCTACAGATTCCCCTCTGGAACAAGGGGATTCCTCCTACTCCTATATGTCTTGTTGTCCTTGAACATCAGATCACTTCAGTTTTGTTCCCAAGTTTGTCGTTGAAGATTTTCCTTTCCAAATTAAACAGAATGGAGCGATGCGAGAAATGTAAGGTCTTCTCCTAACCAACATCAATGTGAATACGTAGAACAATAAGAAACGAGGAAACAAACCACCAATTGGCTTGGATAATGAAGAGGGAAAACAAGGAAATCGACATTCATTATTAATGTCTTATCTATAGGAGGTGTGTGCATGTTGGTGGGGCTTGTACCATGTGGCCTCTATATGCCAGAATAATATGATTTACAAGTGCATCTTACCATCGGGCTAATGCGAAGGGGTTTAACCAATAACTACTATGCAGAAGGGAGGTATAGTTAAAGGGAGTAGTGTATTTATTATGTATCTACTACAGTATATATATAGTTGCTAATACAATACACAAAATGAGACTATATCTACCTATGTCTTGAAACACACTCTCTATGAATTACAAGCGACCAAAAAGCCAATAAGACAAAAATGTTTACTCAGATCCACATCCCTCAACGTAATCTTACGTTGAAACAACCAATTGGTCTCTTCATTAATAACGAATTCGTCAAATCTGAAAATGAAGAAAAAATAGAAACCATTAATCCATCTACAGGTGAAGTGATCACATCTTTTTATAGCGGTTCTTTTGCAGACGTTGATCGTGCAGTGAAAGCTGCCTCAGATGCCTATGAAAATGTCTGGAAACATACTTCCCCCGCTGAAAGAAGTCTGCTATTAATGAAACTAGCTGATTTAATCGAGCGTGATAAATGTACGTTAGCTGCTTTAGAGACTTTAGATTCAGGTAAGCCATATCATTCCAACGCTATGTTGGATTTGGAACAAATCATTTATTTAACTAGATATTTTGCTGGAGCTACTGATAAATTCACTACTGGTGAAACTATCCCAATCAGTGAAGAAAAATTTTGCTACACTTTAATGGCTCCATATGGGGTAGTTGGTCAGATTGTCCCTTGGAATTATCCATTAGCAATGGCAAGCTGGAAAATACAAGGTTGTTTAGCTACAGGTAATACTATTGTACTTAAACCTGCCGAGAATACCTCCTTATCAGTATTGTACTTGGCTCAATTATTTGTAGAGGCAGGTTTCCCTCCTGGTGTCTTGAATATTATCCCAGGTAACGGTGCTGTAGTTGGTAATGCTTTGGGTAAGCATCCAGGTATTGAAAAAATCTCATTTACTGGTAGCACTTCTGTTGGATTGGGAATCTTGAAAGCTTCAGCTGAATCAAATATGAAAGACGTTACTTTAGAATGTGGTGGTAAATCACCTGCTGTTATTTTTGAAGATGCAAATTTGGAACAAGCTATTGAATGGACTGCTAAGGGGATCTTCTTCAATTCAGGTCAAAATTGTACTGCTAACTCGAGGATTTATGTTCATTATTCTAATTATGATAAGTTTCTGGAATTATTTACAAAACATATCAAAGAAAAATGGGGGTTTGGTAAGAATTTCGACCCATTTGATGAAGATTGTACTATTGGACCTGTTATCTCTAAGAAGCAATTTGATAAAATTAGCGAATTTTTGAAAGGAGAAATGCCTCATCCAGAAACACCATACAAGCTATCTTACACTTGTAAAGTTCACAAGGTCTTGGATGATCCTCCTGAATCAAATAAGGGCTTCTTCATTCCTCCCACAATATTTACTAGTGTCCCTTATGATTCTCCATGGAATACAGAAGAGATCTTTGGTCCGGCTGTAACAGTTACACCATTTGAGACATATGATGAAGTCATCAAATTGGCAAATAATACAAGTTATGGTTTGGCTTCAGCCATATTTACTGAAAATATTAGAACTGCTAATAAATTCATCAACGATATTCAAGCAGGTACAGTTTGGGTTAATTCATCCAATGATCCTGAAATGTCAGTCCCCTTTGGTGGTTATAAGATGAGTGGCATTGGTAGAGAATTGGGTAAAAGTGGAGTTGAAACATATTGTCAAACAAAGGCTGTCCATATGAGTTTAGCTCAACCGGGTAGTTAGAAGTTGCGAAAAGAAACCTGTAACTCATCTCACATATGTATATATATATATATTCTTTGTAATGAAGTTAATATAATACTTTCATCTATCTTTACAGAGTATGTTTAGTTCTATAATGAGTTGAAAAAGAATAGAGAATGATTCTCACGAATCCATGCTATATTGTATTAGACTAAGTCCCTCTTCTTGAATGAGTTTCAAGTATCATACTTTTTCTTTATATGTCTCAAAGTATGTATAATCATGGCATTTAATAGGGAAAGAAAATGAAAACCTTCTGCGCCAGACAAAACAGGTCCTGAGTGAAGGAGACCTTTAAACTGGAATCACTGACCACAATTCATTTTTTCAAAATAACAGTAAAAGGAGATACCCTTTATGGGGATTCTGTCTGCATAAGTTTTAATCATTTTCGTTCAAAAAGTTCATTTTTTATTTATATTTGAGTGTTAGATATTTACAAAAAATTTATTTTTTTCTTGCGACTGAAGATTCATAGGGGAAGACTAAAAGTAAATAAGAAACACCACCACTTTTCTTTAAAACCCTATTTTCCCAACATTACTACATGAGTGAATATATTGTGGTCTTGTTCAAGTCATTGAACTCAAGTGTGGGAAATATAGTTAACTAGAAGAGAGAACAAGAGAGAAGACAAGAAGACTTTCCTTCAGTAATAAATAAATAGATATGGTGAACTAGTATATACATTATTAAGTAACCGTTAAGTAAGCAAATAAAACAAACACTAAGAACAACAACTCTGACACTCCAGATCATGCTGATCACTTTCAGATGGAAGTACAGAGAAATCCTGTTGTGGTTCTAGTGTTACATCTGCACACTTCATATCTCGAAGCATAATTGGCATCAAAATGGATCATGTGCCTCAATAATTTCTCGAAATGGTCAAAAAGAAAACCTCCGCTGATTTTATCAAAATAACTAACAGGTAAGGTTAAAACATCCTATATAGTATAGAGGTTTATTCCATTTGATTCTGTCGAAACATCTCTTCTTTGACAATAAAACAGACTTTATTTTATTTTATTTTATTTTATTTTGTGACATTCGAAAGAGAAATAAATATTACCCAAATTCGCAGTTACGCGTAAGGTGAAATTTCCAATGTTTATATTATATTATGATGAAACTGTCATCTGTGAACCAATTTCTACCAAACCACCAAGCCCAAAACATTCCCACTTCTCAAGACACAATTGAGTGCTCACACAGTGGTTTTTACATTCGTTTATTCAAGCCCTAATTATCAGTTTTTAATGTTACATTGGTCCACGAAGGAGACGAAGAAAACCACATATGCATGTTCCGTATGCAAAAGAAAGAAAACAAAATGTGATAAATTGATCCCATGTACAAGTTGTGTACAGAAAGGTTTAGAGGCAGAATGTCTCACTTCAGCGACTGCAAACTATACAAGCAAACTTGGAGAACGTAGTTCAGAATATCTACCGACTTTATTGGAACTGTGGCAAAGTTATGAGTATTGGATCATGGATATAGGTCTTCTTAAGACTAAAAATATCAATACTTTGAAGAAAACTGTTGATATGATCGCTGATTTAAATGAATGCGATTTTTGGATGAAATTGTTGAATATGGAGGCATCATTCAAGTTGTTGAATTTTGCCATGGAACAATTAGGTGCGTTACATTTTGGTTGTTTAGGGGAATTAGCTGATTTATATCCTCAATTAGAACATTATTGGCGAAGAAGAGAAGAAGCTGAAGAAAGTGAAACTCATATATTCTTGACGTCTGATAATTACTATTCAAACGCCTTACTATGGGCGTTCTTCACCATATCTGTTTATTATATGCCATTGGACCAATTAGCGAAATTATTTGACTCGAAATCCGTGTGTAAGTGGCTTGAAGTTAATCCATTAGATGAATGGACAGAACAATTGAGCTATGAATTGTTCAGAGGATTTACTAATACAACCATAATGCAATTGAATAAAGCTAAATTCATGATGTACCCAGATATCAGACTTTTACAAACATATATAATCTTAAATTCCACAAGTTTTACATTTTCTGACCATATACTTGTAGACAGTCTAATAATACAGTGCATGAATGTTGCTAAGCTCTTCAGTATTGATTTTTATAAACCATTTAATGATGATGATGAAGCGACAGAGATCTCTAAGAACAGATTTGCAAAGATTTGGTATCTATTATGTATCGCAGATTATCTTCAATCTGGACCTAGTAAACTAATATCTTTCCATTCTGAAATTCCATCATTATTCTTACAACCATCATTTTTCGAATTCAACTCTTCCACAGATATTTTCCATGAAGATAGTAATTTTGAACTTATGTGTTGGAAAATTATTTCCTTAGATAGAGATATCGACAAATATCTTAATCAAGTAGCAAAACCTAGAATGGGTACATTAGACAACATACGGAAGGAATTAGCCAAAGTAGAGAAACAAATATCATTAAAGCAAAAGAAAGAAAAGACAAGTCGTTCTACATTAGAAAAATTTATAACTACTTTCCTCATCAATTCTGTATTTTGGAAAATTCATAAGGCTTATTTGGTATATTACCAAGTGGAACAATCTTTATCAGTTTCCATTCATTATACGAAGACTTTAATTGCATTACTTGTTAAAAATGTAACTGAGGGAAACTCAATTTTTAATAAACATCCTTATGTCTTTAGAATAATATCAAGGATTGCTCCATTTTATGAATTTTATTCAATATTCCAACAGACTGATCAAATATTACAAATTAAGGCTGATTTGAATGAGCTCATATCAACTTTTTCATTAATGTTTGGGGAAAAAATTAACAACCTGTTATTTATACTTGATCGTTTACATGGCTTGGAAATATTGTGGACAAGAGTTCAAGTGATTGGGTCAGGATTGACTGCAATTCATCCAGTTTTTAAAATTTTGCAAAATGACATGAAATTTATAAATAGATATAATAGAAGAGTGCCCATGGTTATTAAGGGGACAGGAAACATCGCCCCACGAAATAGGTATAATACAGGTGAAGACGAGTCAATAAAAAACTTTGATGAAGATGAAGCCAATTTTAAAGTCGCGGCTCTCGAGACAGAGGAATTTAAAATGATAGTCTCAACTTTTGAAAATGAATATAATATTGATAATTTAATTACATGAAAATTTTAATAGAATACGTATTTAAATTAACATCTTTCGAACACTTTATATAAACCTGGTAGATCTGCAATCTCTATAATATCTTTTAATAGATTTTTTGGGGCTAATAATCGTCTCTTAATACATGGGAAGATGACAGTTTCTAATAGTTTTGACATAAGATCCAATGACGTGACTCTATCAATATCATTTTCTTCACAGTCTATCGCACCAGATTCATGGGATGGATCTATCATTTCTGGAATATATAATAGCGCCAGTTGTTGCATTATACCTTGCAGACATGTTTGTTCTTCGGACCAGTCTACCTTTGTACCTAGCCTATAAATGAATAATGGTAATTTTATAATAGGAGGGATGTATTCTTTCAATAACATTGGGATACTTACCAAACGTATAGACTCTAGGTTTTCCTTACCAGCATCGCTCTCCAATTTAATAGAGAAGTATTCATCCAACATTTCCCTCATCTCCCATAATTTTTCAACAATAGCATTGATAGACTCTTCGTTAATAGACCCAATAGTAGAAAGTAGACGTTTTAACTGGAGAGAGTCTTCATTTTTCACAGAATCGTTATTATCGTTATCATTGTCATCGAGTTTTATACTACCAAAATTTGCAAAATCGGTAAGTGCGATTTGATAAAATAGTTCGAAACAAACTGAGCCATAATCAACCAAAAATAGTTTTACATCATGTTGGATCACTGCCACTCTTCTATTAGGATCAATAATCCCAACATATATAAGATCTGCAAAAATAGTGGTTAATTCATCATTCACGGAATTGTCTACTGCGGCTTTAAGTTCTTTGATACTTGTCAATGATACCTCCACACGTTCTTTTGGTAGTATCTCGTATTCTAATTTCGGTAATTGTACCTCCAAATCGTCATGCGTATCATCGAAATCGGGTCGTAATTCTTGTTCATCATCCTCCGACTCTTCTACTCCATCATTAAAGTATTCCTCAGCGTTGTACATGTCCTTTGATGAATTTCCATCTTCCTCATCTTCTTCATGCTGTTCTTCTGTCTTTCCATGAGCATGCAAGTGATCTTCGCCTATATTCTCAAAATCTTGGTGCCTTTCATGCTCGGTCTGTACGTTTGCTTCTTGTACCTGATGTTTCAAGATGCCTTCATCTTCATCCACACTGTCATCTGACTTTTCCTTACTTTCATAATTGCACTGAGCTGCATTCATTTCGTCATTAATCTGGTCCCCATTCATTTCGTTATCATCATTATCATCATTATCATCATTATCATCATTATCATCAGCATCATCATCGTCTTGGAATGGCAATATCAATGAACTTTCTAATAATGCTGCGTTACTACTATTTGGATCAATTTCAGTGTCTGCTGTACGATCTATTTCCTCACCAAAGTCTTCTACGTTATCCAACATTCCAATATCAGCACCATCTTCTTTCTCTAAAATGGGATTAGATGCTTGAAAGGAATTATCATCGTTTTGACTGGATTTTAGAAACGAAGTGATTTGCGATTGGAAAGAATCTGTCCTATTCAATTTATTTTCATATTTTTTTACTTTATTTGCAGTCGGAATAAAATTTTGGGAAGAACGTGGAGAGAAGTTTGTATTTGTTCTTAAAGTACGTTCGGATACCTTTTGACTGGGTGTATCATTGGATGATTTCGATGATTGAGAGAAATTAGAATGTGGTAGGTTCACTGTTGGCCCAGTTAATATTGTAGCTGCTTTGAATGATCGTGATGTGTCAATTTTAGATACTTCGCTCTGTACATTTAATGCAATTTCCTCCAAGATTTCGTCTTGGTTCAAGAATCTCACTTCTCGTTTGGTTGGATGAACGTTAACGTCTACTGAGGTAGGATTTATTAAAATGCTTAGGTAAATAAATGGTCTGATACCTTTCGGCAGGAAATTGTTGTATATAGCATTTAATGATCTTCGTAAGGGTTCGCATGTAATTAGCCTATTGTTGATGAAAAAGATTGGTCGTATTGGTTTTTTAAAGTTGAACGTTATCGAACTTAATAGACCTTCCACTGATATAACGTTTAAATCATTCATAGGGTCCGATGTAAATGGTATAATATGCGAAGAAACTTGGGCGCCATAGATTTGTCTAATCCTATCCTCAGTAGAAAAATTAGCTGGTATCGATAATGCATAATGAGAGTCACCGAACTTTTTACAAGAAAATGATATACTCTTGGAATGGATAGCATATCGACTTGTTACATCAACGATTTTATTATGTTCTTCAGTTGACGATTTCAAACTTCTTAATCTTGACGGCACATTATAAAAAAGATCTTCCACTAAGATAGTAGTCCCATCCTTCCCTGCAATAGGTTTAGGTTCATTTAACATCTTACCTTCAGAATATGATACTTTCCATGCACATTTATCGTTTTTCGTCTTAGTCGTCACAGTGACTCTGGCAATATGGGAGATACTCGCTAATGCTTCACCTCTAAATCCATAAGTTTGAATATTTTGTAGATCATCGAATTTTTCTAATTTTGAAGTAGTGAATCTTTCACATAATATGGGTAAATCATCTTTCTCAATCCCTGATCCATTATCAGTTATTTGTAGTAGTTTAATACCACCTTCTTTTACTAAGACGTCTATGGATGTTGCCTTTGCATCAATAGAGTTTTCTATCATTTCTTTTAGAGCATTCATCGGTGAAATAATGATCTCACCGGCAGCAATCCTATTGACCACGGATAGGTCTAAAGCTTTGATCTTGTTCACCATCTTGAAAAACTGTTTGCTTTATATAGTTATTACCTATTCGAATTTGGATCTTTTAGCCAGCTGAGGAAAAGAATGATCCAAGGAAATGGAGTCGATATGTAAGTAGTTCAAAACTCTGAAAGGGCTAAACAATAGTCTAACAAAACTACTGGTTCACCTGTTCGTACTTGTACCTGTGTCAACAAAAAGGTAAGTAGGCAGAGAAGGAAGAGAGGTAGCTAATTTACCTATTGATGGGCCCGGCTGATTCAGTTGTTCAACCTGATCACACATTATGTATACGTATATAAATGGTATAGAAAAGGCTATCTCATATCAGAAAAAAATAAAATTGAAAAAATTTAATGCGCAAGCCGGGAATCGAACCCGGGGCCCAACGATGGCAACGTTGGATTTTACCACTAAACCACCTGCGCTTTTTCTTGTGTATTCCCGGTGAAATCGATGCACTGATAATTATTAAAAGAATACATTAAAAAGTATTCTTTTAATAATTATCATCATCGTCATCAGTCTCAGGACACATGTTTTTTAGAATCATAGGTGATTGATACTCATTATTTTAGAATGTTAGCCAGTTTATAATGGGCTAAATAAGAAGCCGTACATTAGGTTCCTCTCATCAAAAGTGTCATACCTACAAGTAAAATCTCGAAGGATTACAAACTGGTATACTAATTTAAGGAGACAGCCACAAATTCTCGAGAAGTCTTCCTCTCGCTCGGAAGCATCCTTTCTCATATTTTCTCTGATCTTGTAGTTGTAATTTTCCATCCTAAAAATTGATTATGTTTGTTATGAATTATAGTAAGAGCTAATTTTCCTTATAATGTGTGTAAAAAGGTTCGTCTTTCTTAAAAATAAATAATAAAAAAATATATAAGTATAAAAAATAATATCAGAAAAAATAGGAATTGAAACTTCGAGTTATTGGTCTATTTATACCTTTCTTGATGATGAAACAGAAACACGAAAATGTGACTTAACGCTGGCAGACACGATAATTCAACTATCGTGTCGCGTCGATGCCTGTAGTCTTACGCGTCTCTACCATTTTTGGTAATCATTAGTTCGTGTCTTTGTAGAAGACGTTGTACCAAGCTTGATATCTGTATTCTTACCATAGGATATTAATAGTACCTTATTAAAAATATCATTCCAGCATTTACCAGGTTCGGTAATCGTTTCGCGTCATATTAGAGGACATTGTACCAAACTTGATATCTACACATTTACCATAGGATATTAATAGTAATACTTACTACGAATATCGTTCCAGCACCTCTATATATATATGTAACTATTGGGAGAATAGTTATCGGCCTTGGAACTTGTCCGATATATATATATATATATATCTAGGTAACCGACCGTCGTTTCTAGGAGGCTTTGCACACTTCTGTATACTCGTTGGAAATTTGGAGCTTACCATTCAGCAAAAAAAAAATTAAGTGCGATAACTTCCCTTTAAACATTTGTAATCGAAATTTGAAAACAAGAAACAAGCCAAAAATATAAAACGGAAAATAACAAAAAACCAATATACCCCTCCCAAGACCAGGCTCATCCACATAGTGTGTTGGTAATAACCTTCCCTTCATTTTTTATTTTCCATATTTGTTTTGATCGGAATACGAATCAAAGTAGCCTACGTGCTATATATTTCTGCTAAAAAAAGCCAATACTCATTGTAGTTATCATTTCTAGCTGAATATCCATAATTGAGAGAAAAAGGATAAAGCAAGCAACGGATAAAAGCAGTACTCTTTCCTACATTGTCAAAAACAACATCTATATCTATCTATATATATATATACTTGGTTCCATTCTTTCTTAAATGGAATGTGGAACTATACTTCATCCATTCCAATCGTAAATGGACCGACATACCATCATGTTCCAGATTCTTCATCACCATCATCCAATACCACAAATCCTTACACATTACCTCGAGATGGGACCTTCGAGCGTACAAAGAAAGAAGTAAACCCATCCCAATTAGATTTATGCATAATTTCAGGTGGTATCGGTGTGTACATTGTNATTCCAATATGCATCATTAGATACAATCAAGACAAGACAACAAGGTGCACCCATGATTCCCAAATATAAAAACATGATCACTGCATATAAGACAGTCTTCCTCGAGGAAGGCATAATGCGAGGATTATATAGTGGTTATTTTGCTGCAATGTTGGGATCCTTACCTAGTGCAGCTATCTTTTTCGGTACGTACGAGTTCTGCAAGAGGAAGATGATTGATGAGTATGAATTGAATGAAACTATGTCTCATTTGACTTCCGGTTTTATGGGTGATTTCATGTCGAGTTTTGTTTATGTGCCTTCTGAAGTATTGAAGACAAGATTACAATTACAAGGAAGGTTTAATAACCCCTATTTCCAATCTGGATATAATTATAGAAATTTAAAAAGTGCAATCTCAAAGATTATACAAACGGAAGGTATTCATGCATTATTTTTCGGATATAAAGCTACTTTGGTTCGAGATTTGCCATTTAGTGCATTACAATTTGCATTTTATGAGAAATTTAGATACTATGCCTTTGCCTTAGAGAAGAAGGATATCTTGCATGATAATTTATCACTTTCAAATGAGCTAATAACCGGTGCATGTGCCGGTGGATTGGCAGGTGTAATAACGACGCCCATGGATGTCCTTAAGACAAGATTACAAACTCAACTGGAGGTGCCTGATACACAAGTATTTACACCAAATACGGCAAAGGCTGTAAACAATACGAATAACAATAACAATAGCAATGGTAGGAAGCCTAAACAAGTTATTTTATCAAGATCCATTTTCCAAGGTCTTAGGTCAGTTTATCAATCAGAAGGTGTTATTGGTTTGTTCAGCGGTGTGGGACCAAGATTTGTGTGGACTAGTATACAGAGTAGTATAATGCTAGTTCTTTACCAAATGACATTGAGAGTATTAACCAATTCATTTGATGATGGATTGCTCTAATGAAAAATTTAAGAGGGACATGTGTTACGTTTCTCACAGGAACCAGAAGAATCGGGATCCTCATTTGCCATGTCCCGAAAGAAGGCCTGCATACGAAGATTGCTCGAAAAGCGAGACAACAATAACATAATTATCATGTAAATAAAATCGTGTAATTTCTATAGACTGTTATGTAGTAACAACAACCAACGATGTATTCTTAATATCTTGGCCAACCGATCATAGAATAACAACCAATTTTAGGTGCTAAACTGCCTTATCTCATTAACTGTCCGCCGCTTTCCTCCATAATATCCAACTGTTGTTATATATAGTTAATTAACAAATTCGTATAACACAGACACACATCACATGGCGCGACCTCTTCTTTCACTTAGCGGATTTTCCCTTATAATATAATATAATATAATATAATGCAATATGTCCCAGAAATATGTTAGTGGATGCATACAGACACCTCCTCAAAGCAGATAAAGGTTCTTGCCTGAATCGATCTGGAGAGTATCATAAAAAAAAAGAGTTACAAACAAAACTCTAATATAATCATAAGTGTTTAGTGAACCATTGAGTTCCTATCCCGTTGTACATTTTCTATATAGACATTAAAACCATTTAAGAATGCAGTATGTTGGAAGAGCCCTCGGTTCTGTCTCCAAGACTTGGTCCTCCATCAATCCATCAACATTATCAGGTGCCATAGATGTCATTGTAGTGGAACAACCAGATGGAACATTGGCATGCTCTCCCTTCCATGTAAGATTCGGTAAATTCCAAATATTAAAGCCATCGCAAAAGAAAGTGGAGGTAATTGTTAATGATAAATCAACAAATATTCCTATGAAATTGAGCGAATCTGGTGAAGCATATTTTGTCTTTGAAACTGGTTCTGATTTGGGTAATATACCTTCTGAATTATTAGCATCCCCTGTGTTGAGTGCAACCAGTAGTCCTCCTCAATCTCCTCGTTCAACAAATTTGGATGCAAACATGAACGATATTTCACATGCAAACAGAGAAGATCAATCAATAGAACATACAAGTTTAACGCCACTGTCAAATGAAGAGGTCGATGCTCATGAATTGAAGGAAGAAAAAAAGAAATTAGAAGAACCTGATTTTTTAGATATCAATGCCTCACCAGATTCTAAACCAACCAAGACAAGATTATTCCAAGAAAATCTAACTAGAAAATTAACACAAATCCATATCCCAAGTAAAGTAGAAAATAATGGTGATTTACTCTTAGACATAGAAGGGTATAAACCTAATCAAAACATGATGCATGATACAGATATGCAATTGAAACAATTATTAAAGGATGAATTAGGTAACGAATCTGATATATCCAACTTTATAAAAGAAGATAATAACGGTAACATAAGAATCGTAAATCCATATGAAAACGGGTTGGCAGCGGATTTATGCAGTTCACCAAACAATCATCCACCACATATTGGTTCAAGCGAACCAAATTTATCCTTCCATCCATCATCATCCCCTGAATCAATGGAATCTGTAGAGTCTGTAGCAGATAAAATGGATGATCTTAATAACATAGATACTTCAACAACTACCGCTACATCCACTCCTAGTGAATTAACCGAGCAGAATTTAGCGAGAAACGAAGATACACATTTCATTAGAACTATAAGGCTGACAAGTGAACAGCTACGATGTCTTGATTTGAAATATGGTGAAAACGACCTTAAATTTTCCATCGATCATGGGAAGGCCATAGTAAGGGCCAAATTATTCGTATGGAGATGGGATGTCCCCATTGTTATCAGTGATATTGATGGAACCATTACAAAATCAGATGCATTGGGTCATGTTCTTGCTATGATCGGCAAAGATTGGACTCATATTGGTGTAGCTAAATTATTCAGTGAGATTGCTAGAAATGGGTATAATATTTTGTATTTGACTGCAAGAGGCGCAGGCCAAGCTGATTCAACGAGAAGTTATCTTAGATCAATTTATCAAAATAAAAATTCATTACCTGTGGGGCCCGTGATCTTATCACCCGATAGAACTATGGCGGCCTTAAGAAGAGAAGTGATATTGAAAAAACCTGAAGTCTTCAAGATTGCATGTCTGAATGATATTAGATCGTTATATTTCGATGGAGAACTAGAAAAGAATAAGGACCATGAACATACATTATCTGAAGAGAAAAATGAACAACAAGATCCTGTATTACCAAATCCTCAAGCGGATGAAAAACCTACACCATTTTTTGCAGGATTTGGGAATAGAATTACGGATGCCTTATCATATAGAACAGTTGGTATTCCTAGTTCAAGAATATTTACCATCAATCCGGAAGGTGACGTTCATATGGAACTATTGGAATTGGCAGGATATAGAAGTTCATATATCCATATTAATGAATTAGTCGATCATTTTTTCCCTCCAGTCAACATTACCGATGATGAACTGAGAAGTGTCTCCTCTTTTACACCCGGATCTCCAGGGAATAATACATTAGATAATTTAGAAAATGGTAGTAATATGGACACCAACAAATCATTTTTCAGAAGTAATCAAGAAGAGAAGTTTACAGATGCTAACTTTTGGAGAGAACCATTGCTAGATCTGGATGACTTATCTGATATTAGTGTCTATACCGACGTTCAAGAAAATACTAGAACAGACAACAAAAAGAAAACGGCTAATTTAGAATCTAAAGAACCAAATATCAATAGAAAAGATCAATCAGTCTACAATCATGACCAGCCTATATCAACACCGAAAAAATCATTGAATAAAACTAAAGAAGATATCGGGAAACAGATTTATCTTGAATTAGGATCTCCCTTAACATCACCTAAGATGAGTTCGATAGATACCACTAACGTTGATAATAGACTGAAAAGATTGTCTCTCTCCCGACCGGCGCTCCCCATTTCTGGAGTTTCGAAAGTTAATGTACTGGACGACATTCATTCTATTGACGATGGCATACAGACGGATAATAATGCATTTTATGCATCCGATGAAGATGAAGATGACGATAATGAAGATGATGATGAATTTGATGAAGACGAATTCATGGATTGAAGAATTAGGAAACACACTAAATTACAACATGAAAAAGAACCTATGCATATTATAATATTTACAGAAATATATATTATATTCAAGACCTTATCTAACTAATACATACCATTTTTGTACATCCAGATAACCTAATATACATACAGTAGAGTACATATTCAAATGGTTGAGAGGCATTCGTGAGTATTTCTATTCCACGATATAAGAGAAAGAACGTTTTGCCTCAAGAGTTGTATAGCCTGAAATATTCTCCAATGGTGATACATAAAATGAAAACAAATAGATAGTTCGACAGTGTAAATACAAGAACAAGTTTAAAATCTCTAAACATTGAAAAACTTGTAAAACGTGGTTTCGTGGTCTAGTCGGTTATGGCATCTGCTTAACACGCAGAACGTCCCCAGTTCGATCCTGGGCGAAATCAAATTAATTAATTTTTTTTCCATTTTTCGCGTTTTCTATTTATTTATTTTGTTTGATTGATAAAGACCGAGATGCTTTTTATAGGATAATGAATGATAGTTTCTAAATCTTAAGTCCTTTGGTAGATAATGTCAACAAAACAATCTACAAACAAAGCGCTATAGCTAATTGGCCCTTTTTTTCTTAAGGTTTTGGTTTGAAATTTTGGTCACAAATTGACGATTCCTCAAAACGAACAGTATTTTGGAATTGTATGAGTAGAGACGAAGAATTGCACCTATCTGGGTTGCAAATCTTTACGCCATGGGCACATCGAAATAATAAGTCGTCTAACCACTCAATTATGTCTGACAGTTACTCATATAGCACAGCACCAAGTGATATAGGTTCTCCCTTAGTCAATTCGCCTTTAACAAAATTTGTTGATTGGGAAAATACAGATCCTAAAATGACATCAAAAATTGGAAGCCGCGTTTCTTCACCTCGAACTCCATGCATCGATAAGTTTTCTCGCCGCATCCAATTGAAAAATCTCATTGTTACTATATTCAAGACAATCCCTAGCAGATCTGAAGAACAATTCCTTGAAGAATTTAAATATCTCATTGTTACCTGTCCATTTCTGTATGACCTTAACAAAGAAAAACCTTTAAAGCCAAAACAATCTGTTTTCAATTTTAAGAGAAATATTGATGGCATTACAACGTCACATAATTGCGCGGATACCATGACTTATCTGCTACCTACGAATTTGGGGCGCTTTAGGAAATCGTCTGCTAATAATAGATATCAATTGTACTCAACTATAAATTACCTATCCATTTTATTAGACTGTCGATTTATATTACGAAGATTAAAGAGAAGAAAGCTACGATCAAGACAGGAACATATTATCATGCAGAGAGTGGTTGTTATGATTTTGATGTTGATTTATTTGGCCATTGAACAGAGGTATTGCCATATCGAATATTTAAAATATAGAAACATACTATCGTTAAAACTATTTCTGAATTCATTACAATATTTTGATGCTATGTTGAATAAATTCCACTTGAGATTCAAGGAATTGTCTATATATAAACCACTTTCAATAGTGGAAGAATTAAGATATAATAAAATAACAGATACGTCATCCAGCAATTTAATGACCGTCGAAGAACTCTTAATTGCGTCCTTTGATCAACTCTATTATCACCTTAAGCATTCAATTTACGAGCTGTTACCGATTTCTAATATCCATGAAATAACTAAGTATTGCGAATTGTACAATATTAGTCTAACCGATTTATTCTATTCAATAAATAGAAAAGTATCAACCATTGAGGAAAAATCATTCAGAGTTCGTCATATAAAGAGGTTGTTCCTTTGCATTTTATTATCGATACAAAGTCGATTCCAAGCAGCTAAGAATATCTCTCCCTTAGAGAGCCCTCTTTCTCCTATATTTGCTGAATTCAGCTCACCTATTGATAATCATGTTGCTTGCATTAGTAATATACGACGAATTGAAACTGTTACTAGAGCTTTAAGAAAATTAAATTGTACTCTTCAGGCTTTATCTTCCACGATGTCGGATTATAAACATTACTTATTAATGTCCTCTGAGATACCAGATATATCAATACATTCCCCATACCCAGAAAGTGAGAACCAACTCAACCATACTCCGAGTCACATTCATCAGACTTTAAACGCTTTGAAAAAAATAGAAACTATAATACTTTCTCAACCCTCCAAAGCTGGAAGGACATCTGCTACTTCTTCTATTTTACATGAAGTAGATAAAATACACGATATTTGGTCCGGGGAACAAACTTGTGAAATCGACGGTACGACAAGGAAGCAAGGAAAATACGGCACATCATCGTCCAGTAGAATAATGTCACAAGGCTCCAAAAATGGTTTCCATTTAGACGTATTCAAAACTACTCCCAAGCTACCGGAGCCAGTGGTCAATATAAATGAAGTTGTTGAATTCAAAACTGTTGCAGACCAATATGTACCTGATGATGATGCTGATGAGACTGAGCTGAGTTATGGATTTGAAGATAATGTAGACGAAGAAACACACGAAGAAACACACGAAGAAATGGGTCAATATACACATTTCAAAACTATCAAACAATTAACGGACGAGGAACTACGTAACCAATTGAACGCCAAAATTCATAAATTATCATTAGAAAACAAAAAGAGTCGTGAAACGCTAAGGACACAGAAGTCCTTTGAATTATTAAGACACCATGACGATGATAGAAAAGTCCACACATTAGGTAGATATCCATTCAAAGAAGAGAGTATTCCTGTCATTTATGAATTAAAAAGATACCACGAATAGTACTTCCGTACACCACTCCGCGCGCCACTTCCAAACGCACGTAATATGTGAAAGAAGCATAAACAAATCTTGATGATGAAAACTTATCTGTAAAAGTAGCATACTTTGTTTAATTAATTATATATCCTTTAAAAACCCAATCTCTTAATGTCATACATTAGAAATTAATCAATAACTAAAATTATATTCATTCGTTTGGAGTAGCTATTATTACCTTCTTTTGTTCTCTAATAGTTCTTTTTTATTTCGAGAGCTCGAACAGAGTAGGTTGAACAAATTATGAGTGAGTCAGATCAGAAAAGAAAAAGAGCTGGCTCTTTACGTACACAGATGTTTAATAAACATCTATATGATAAATTTACAGGCAAAAACTCTTCTGAGACGATAGAAAATATAGAACTAGAGGATATTACTGAAGGAAACGAAGAAGATAATGAAGATATGAATGAAGCGAACAATGAAGAAGATTCAGATTCTAGTAACAACTCTTATACTTTTCCAAATGAGAGGTTAAGCTTCGTGACAAAAATGCTAGATGTTATACTCGACAGACCGAGAGTGCTACGATCAAAAGATGGGAGACATATACCTATTTCTTTAGACCATAACGTGGCTCAATTCAAAAAATATACGGTGTCCAAAAATAATAAGCGTGAAATGGATCGTCTCGTTGACGAAAGAACACAATCCTTTTACTGTCCTAACACGATAAGGTCGTCAAGATACACAATATATTCCTTTTTCCCAAAACAATTATATGCACAATTCTCGAAACTAGCAAATGTCTATTTTTTTTTGGTTGCAATACTACAAATGATCCCAGGTTGGTCAACGACAGGTACATATACAACTATTGTTCCATTGTGTATATTTATGGGCATATCAATGGCAAGAGAAGCATGGGATGATTTCCGAAGACATCGTCTTGATAAAGAAGAAAATAACAAGCCATGCAAATTACTTACGAAGTATAACAACCATAATGAAGGAAATAGCAATTTTGCTGTAATACCGAGTGTGGCTAATGATCCCAATGATATTTCTTTTACTAATCCGAAAGCAAATACACCCGAACTGCCGACAAGGCTAAATGAAAGCCCGTCTTTGAATACTAGATTCAACAATTTTGATTTACTGAACTCGAATCATAATGTACATATCAATAAGAGTGCGTGGAAAGATTTACATGTAGGCGATTTCATTCTCCTGAATTGTGGTGACTGTGTGCCGGCAGATGTTATTCTCCTGACAAGTGATGGTGATAATAGTGAATGTTTTGTTGAGACAATGGCCTTAGATGGTGAAACAAATTTAAAAGCAAAACAGCCACATCCGGAATTAAATAAATTGACATCATCGGCATCTGGTTTGGCTAATGTAAACGCATTAGTCACCGTGGAAGATCCAAATAATGATTTATATAATTTTGAAGGGAATATAGAGTTGACCACTTCGCAGAATAACACTCTTATGAAGTACCCGGTAGGCCCAGATAATGTTGTCTATCGTGGGAGTATCATTAGGAATACCGAAAATGTTATCGGGATGGTAATTTTTACAGGTGAAGAAACAAAAATAAGAATGAACGCATTAAAAAATCCTAGGACCAAGGCTCCAAAATTGCAGAAGAAGATTAATCTAATTATTGCATTTATGGTGTTTGTGGTCGCAACAATTTCCTTTTTTTCCTTTTTCGGGCATGTCCTTAACAACAGAAAGTATATCGACAACAATCAAGCCTGGTATTTACGTAATCAAGACGTAGGAGTCGCCCCATCGATAATGGCGTTTATTATTATGTATAATACGATGATTCCCCTATCCTTATATGTTACGATGGAAATTATCAAAGTTATGCAGAGCAAAATGATGGAATGGGATATCGATATGTACCATGCAGAAACTGACACACCTTGTGAATCAAGAACTGCAACCATTTTGGAAGAATTGGGACAAGTTTCTTATATATTTAGCGATAAAACTGGGACTCTAACAGATAATAAAATGTTGTTTAGAAAATTTTCAATTTGTGGATCTTCGTGGTTACACAATGTCGATGCGGTTGATTTATCCTTAAGACAACAATTGTCCCATACAAGTACAGATATAGATGTTGTATCTGTTGATGATAGGAACTTATTGGCAAAATTTGGAGAAACAACCGCGGATGGTTACAATAATAATGATAATAAAGAATTTCTAGGGAATGCTAGGAACACGGGCAGCCGTATATCCATCGAATATAAAGGAAACTCGTCAGCAATATACACAGGCAGACCAAGTATGAAATCATTATATGGCCCAGCAAAGCGAGTAATTAGCTCTGATTCGACTGCAAATTCTACAGGGAGCAGCACTATGCCAACTAAAATCAAGACTTCTTTTGATTTGATCAATCACATTCAAACCTATCCGGATACATTATTCTCTAAGAAAGCGAAATTTTTTATTCTTTCTTTAGCACTATGTCATAGTTGTTTACCTAAGAAATCGGATGATATTTCAATTGAAAATGAAAAAATAAGTATAGAATATCAATCTTCTTCACCAGATGAACTAGCATTAGTGACAGCTGCCAGAGATTTAGGTTACGTTGTCCTGAATAGGAACGCAAATATATTGACAATTAGGGCATATCCAAATGGGTTTGCGAATGCACCACAGTTAGAAGATTATGAAATATTGAATTATATTGATTTCAATTCCGATAGGAAAAGAATGTCTGTCTTAGTTAGGATGGCATCTGAACCAAATAAAGTTTTGTTAATTTGTAAAGGTGCGGATAATGTGATTTTAGAACGGTTGCAAGATCGAGAAATTGCGTTCCAAAAGATGGAGGACATAAATGAAACTGCAAAGGAACGTAAGGAATCTGAGGCAGCTGTAGTTATCCAACAAAGAAAATCATTGGAACGGATGGCATATAATGATATGCCAAGGACTTCATTGAGAGGTTCTATATCTGCTAATGCGAAATCAAGTTTAACTTTACAGGCTATGCGGAATAGTATATCATCTTTAAGTAATCGAAATGGGAATAGGAAGGATCCTGAAATGCAAATCGATTCTATTGATCAATTTTTAGATACAATGAAAAGGACAGATAATGAAATTGATGAAGTTGTTTATAAAAGTAGGAAATCATTACATTATCAGCAATTGGAGAAATATGGGCCCCGACTTTCACTTTCTAGAAACGCCGAACTGGGGAATGGTATTAATGGAAGCTCTTCTAATCATTTGGAACCACCCACCAACGCCAAGAAAGTAATGGATGCAACGGATATTTTTGAATATATTGGTAATGATGATTTGTTATCTAATGAAGAATATATCATAGAAAAGACTATCCAAGCCATTGATGAATTTTCCATGGAAGGATTAAGAACATTATTATTTGCATACAAGTGGATTGATAATGAAGATTATCAAGAATGGGAAGCGGAATATCATGAAGCCAAGACATCTTTATTGAATCGTAAATCAAAAATTGATGAAGTTGGAGGAAAAATCGAAGAAAATTTAACGCTACTTGGAGCTACTGCTATTGAAGATAAATTACAGGAGGGTGTTTCAGAAGCTATCGAGAAGATTAGAAGGGCAGGGATTAAGATGTGGATGTTGACAGGTGATAAAAGAGAAACAGCCATTAATATTGGATATTCTTGTAAATTAATTTATGATTATTCAACTGTTGTTATTTTAGCCACAAGTGATGACAATATCATATCTAAAATGAATGCAATTTCACAGGAAGTAGACTCAGGGAATGTAGCTCATTGTGTCATTATCATTGATGGAGCAACGTTGGCAATGTTTGAAAGTAATCCAACTCTAATGTCAGTTTTTATTGAACTTTGTACAAAGACTGATTCAGTGATCTGTTGTCGAGCATCTCCATCTCAAAAGGCTTTAATGGTATCGAATATTAGGAACACAGACAAAAGTTTAGTCACATTAGCTATTGGTGATGGTGCTAACGATATTGCTATGATTCAATCAGCCGATATTGGTGTTGGTATTGCTGGTAAAGAAGGTTTACAAGCGTCAAGATCATCTGATTATTCAATTGGGCAATTTCGATTCTTATCAAAATTATTATTGGTTCATGGGCGTTATAATTATATTCGTACAGCGAAGTTCATTTTATGCACATTTTACAAAGAAATTACTTTTTATTTGACACAATTAATTTATCAACGTTACACGATGTTTTCTGGGTCATCCCTTTATGAGCCATGGTCATTATCCATGTTCAATACATTATTTACATCTTTACCTGTGCTATGTATTGGGATGTTTGAAAAGGACTTGAAGCCGATGACTTTGTTAGCTGTACCAGAATTATATTCCATGGGTAGATTATCAGAAGGATTCAATTTAATGATATTTATTGAATGGGTCATTCAAGGAACCGCATATGCAATATTAATTACATTTCTTAATTGTATCATATGGGGTGAAACTGCGTTATCTGATCATACGATGTATCCACTGGGGTTAGTAAATTTCACAGCGATTGTTGCTTTAGTGAATGTTAAATGTCAATTTATAGAGATGAAAAATCGTAATTGGTTAGTATTTGTTTCAGTGATATTATCATGTGGTGGTTGGTTAGTTTGGATTTGTGCGTTACCTATTCTTAATAGGAAGGATACCATATATGATGTTCCATATGGATTTTATTATCAATTTGGTAAAGATATAACATTTTGGTGTACTTGTTTGGTATTGGCGCTATTACCCATTTCACTTGATATTGTTTATCAAACCCTTAAGACGATGTTATGGCCTACAGATTCTGCTATTTTCACAGTTTTGGAACAAAAGAGTCAAATTAGAAAGAAATTGGAATTAGGTGCATATACTGAAATGAAACAAGGATGGACATGGGAACATGATCCAAATGCGTTTGAAAGGTATAAGGATAAGATGATGTCATCTCGTGGTAGATCAACATCTCATGTAAATGAAGCAGATAGGAATAATGTTGATGATAATTTGACACTTGATGTGGAATCTATTGAGATGAAACCAAGGACAAGGACAACAACTTTTACTAGTACTAATAGTGATTCTAAATATAATAATGAAGAATATGAAGTTTTACCTAGTGGTAAATTAATTAAGAGAGAGGAAATGTTAGAAAATAAATCGAGTAATAATGAATCGACGCCTAATATTGCAACAAAGATTACTAAGAAATTGAAATTCAATTTGAATACGGAAACAGATGAAGATGTCAATGAGATTATCCAGCAAAGAATGGAAGACTTGGAATAGGGGTGTTTGTGAATGTAAATGTATAAATACCAAGTTTAGATATAATATTCTCTTAAGGAAAATAAACCTTATTATTTTCATTTGTAATATTCGAGTTTGAATTAGAAATATGTGGGAGTTTATGAAAGAGTTGCTTTATATATATCTATATATGAACATGGACGTTGAGTTTACAATATGGGTTATAATTAGAGAGGTTGCGATGAGAAATGTCGTTTTCTTGTTTATTGATGCATTATTAGAAAGTATTTGCTGGGTAAATAGATGAGGAGAAGAATGAATGGGATGTACCAATGATTAACCGAAAAGCAATCTTTCAATAACGGGTAATAAGAAGAATAAGATTAGTGGTAGCATTATTTTTATAATATCTTGATTGACTGCGCCTTCAGGATTATTTTGAGCTTCTGTTTGTTGTCGACGTTGTTGTTGTCTTTGGAATGCATGTCTACCACCTTGTCCATTTGTATATACCCTAAACCCTCCTGGTCCTCCAAAGGTAAAAGTAGGTCCCTGTTGAGCATTCATGAAGGGGTTACCTCCGCCGTTCATGTTGAATAAGAAATCAAATATATCTTCAGGTTGATTAAATCCTGTAGCCGCAGCAGGATGATGATGATGACGACGATTTCCGAAAAATATATCTTCAAATCCACCCATATTCGTTGTACCACTAGCCCTAGCAAACCCACTTCCTGCAGAGGCAGCTGCGTTTCTATCATCAGGATCTCTACCTAGTTGATCGAATATCCTCCTTTTTTCATTATCACTTAGTACTTCAAATGCTCTATTAATAATTTTGAAAGCTTCACTAGCCTTTGGATGAGGATTTTTATCTGGATGTAATCGTATGGCTAATTTTCTATATGCTTTTTTAATTTCATTTTCTGTGGATGTTCTTTCTACTTTTAGGATTTCATAGAATGCATGTTTATCCTTTGATAATATATCCAATGCTAACTTCTCTTGATCTTGTGAGTATTCCATTTAATAAAATTTATATTTTTGAAGTTATGTGTTTGTGGGAATTTTATATTAATAGTAATAATGGAAGAAGCTATGTTGTTCTTCTTCGTCCAAATAGATGGCAGCTTGCGATACAATAATCCTTTTCTGTTGAGAAAAAAACCTCTTCTTTGCACCGGCTGTCAATCTCTACTACTAACTACTATTACAGCCGACGTGTGAGTACAATACATTTTACTTTAATAAGTACATATTGTAAAGTATGTGAAAGTAGTGTCAAAGTCTTTCTTTTCCTCTCTCTCTACATATAAAAAGAAAAAAGAGAAGAATATCTGGACGAGTTGGGAATCGAACCCAAGACCTCTCCCATGCTAAGGGAGCGCGCTACCAACTACGCCACACGCCCGTATTTTCTTATTTTGTTTCCTGGTAAGACAATGAGGATAAATAGATAAGAGCACCAGAAACGTAGGTACCTTCCCCTTCATCACAGTATACATGTTATATATAAATTAACTTACTACCGTTTATACTGTGAAATCATTTGTCTGTCACCTGGAATCATTTACTGACAGTCGTCTTACTTCCGCAGAGGAGCAACGTATTGCAATAGTTAACAATTTTGTTGTGAGAGAGGGAAGGTACGAAAGGTTATAAGAAGGATAGGCAATCATATTCAATACACCATACATAGAAATATATTATATATTTTCCTAGTAACCTCTTTATATTTATTATCAAAGAATCTCCCGCCACGTTACGAGGAAATATTATACAAGACCTATTTGTGATATATTCTATCTTTTTCAAATATGTAAATTGATATGTCTATGTCTATATATTTGTAGTATATATGTTATTACTACTATACCTAATTCTTTGCTTTTTTTTCCTTGGCGCATGCATGATTCCAGACCATACGATTCACAATTCGCTGTTTTCATTCTATTGCGAAATTTCATGAAGTTCTCTTCATATCCTTAATCAAATGATCAGAGTCAGTATACAAGGATAATACACTCAAAACGTTCTTTAATTGTTTTAACCCCTTAGTTGATGGGTTCCAAAGTTGATACGTTTCCCAAATATCTTTGACTCTTTTTATAGCTTCTGAGTTATTTTTTTTAAAATTGAAATTATCTATATGAAAATTTTTTGAACATGAATAATTCAACGATATGGCAAAATTCGACATTAACAATCTCGTATCTTGTTCAGGTAAATTTCTTAAGTGAATAAATCTTGATAAAAATTCATGAAATTTCCAAACTAAATCGTATTGATTTACTGTACTTAATATACTACTAGGTGAAAAAGTATCATGTAATAAAATTAATGGTTTCCTTATTAATGGATTTTTCGTTAATGTAGTATTTTCAATGAATATTCTATAGACAGAATCATCATCACAAATATCGTCATATATTTGTAAGATATCGGGGTTCTTGATATGTTGATAATGTGAATATTCTAAGAAATTATGCACAGTGGAAATTTCCTCTGGCAATGGATCGATATCTTGTTTTCTATCCTTTAGAAGTTGATGGGTGATTTCATTTGCATTATTGTTATTGTTGTTCCATTTCTCGTCCATTTCTTGTAACCAAATTTTTAACTCATTTTGGAAATGTTTTTTCATGTTAGGAGAAATTGTGTTTTCGTTGAAGGATCTTGAAATAAAAAATGGACTAATTAATTTAATTAAAGAAACAAATTCAGACTTTCCTAAATTTAAAGTCAATAATAAATTATTAATCAAGGTTATCTCAAAAACCCTTTTCGATGGGATTTCCAAATCTGATTCAAATTTTGGAGTTTTCAAATGAATATTCGACAATTTCAGAAGATCTGGTTTCTTGGTGTCTAATTCGAAATATTTACCCTCACACCAAACATTTCTTAATATTTTAGAATGTTTATAATCTACAGCCAATTTTTGTGAAAGTGTCATAAAATTATCATATAATTTACCAAAAAGATTTAATCTAAATGTATCACAATTATAAACTAACCATTGTAAATTTGTTTGAATCAACTTAGATTCATCCGAGTCCATGTTTTTATAATTTTTGATCTTTGATAAGATATCTCGTTCATGTTTGTTCAAATTTTGAAACAATTGTTTTTCTTTATTTTGTTGAATCTTATTGTTATCTTCTTCAGTATTATTATTAATGAAATCGGTACTATGATCCCAGAACCGATAACCTTGTAAACATGACTCAATGGCAAGGATCCCTATCTTAGTTGATTTGGAAATTTTTTTGGTTGGGAATTTATTATTATTGGGTTTATTTTCCAAGAGATACTTGGCTAGTAAGATTGTTAATGGGACACTATGATAAACACCAACAAAGAATATTGAATCAACGTCATCTGTAAATAAATGAGACCAATTTGTTAAAATTTCTATACATTCAATTAAGACTTCTGTTACTGGTTTATTATCTAGAGGACATTCAAAGGATAATGAAGATACTTGACAATCAGAGTCCTTATATTTTAATGATTGTGCTAATTTCTTAGATAAGTATTGTGCGGTACTTTGTTCACCGATGGTTAATTTTTCATATTTCTCGGGTAACCAACCAACCATTGAAATTATAATGTGTTTCTTCCTCTGAATGATGTCCTGTTTATCAGAATCCACACTACCTTTTTCTATAAGAGGTTGTCGTTTTAAGTACAAATGTTCCTCATTGGGAAATTTATAATAATTTTTAACTGCAGTTGCGATTTTTGATCGTAGAGGTAAAGTATGAAATATCTCCATAGGAGATTCGGAAGGTAATATTAACGAATTCTTGATAAAGACATGATATCCACAATGTGTATCCATTGGATATTTCGATAATGGAACGGGGCATTTAACTGATGGAGTATCAAATACACTTAAAATACCTGGTGTTTCCTTCCATGACGTTAGATCTTCTAAATCCAGGTTCGTTAAATTCTCAAACCAGCACCATGTCTTGACATGTTGTTTAATGGCTACTAGAGATTCTTCTTCAAGGTATTTGATTTGTTGGATATTTAGTTGAGAATACCGAGCATTGTCACCTATCAAAGTAAGATTATTCCTATTGTTATCTCTTTCTATATTCCTCAAATATTGATAATATGTAGAAATATTAGCCCATATACCTTTAGAATTATCATTATTATTGGCATTGTTACCATCATGATTGTTTTCATCTCCACTAGGAGGTGTGGTAGTTGAGCTTACAGGGACATCGGATTGGACAGGACCTGCCTGTTCATTGTTAATTCGATTTGTCTGTTCACTATCATTTTGATTTTCTAAAGTATTATCTCTTGTAGTAGTAGTCTCGTTATTATTATTGTTATCTGCAGTAGTATTCTCGTTTATAGGAACAATAGGACGTCGTAGAAACAAGTCAGTCCACGTTCGTTTATTAGTAACAACGCTGCATGAAATAGAAGTAGTTTCTACGCCTTCAGTAGCAGGGTTGGCATTATCCACTGCCATATTCTAGTCTGCTAGCTGTTATTATATTAACCTCCCTTAAATTATCTTTCTGGAAAAAGCAGTAACAAAATTTAATTTGGCAAGGCAAAAAACAAAAGGATAGATGTATATTGATGAATGCTTATAATGATTCAATCCAGCTATGTATTCACTCTTTATGGTTTGCCTCCATTTCTCTCATGTTTAGTGTTGGAGCAATGCTGCTCTTTAAGTGTGTCTATTTGGTGGCGTTGTTATTATATTCTAAATAGGCGTTGTTGTATAAATATATATATAATGGACAAAAAAAGAGTAGTGCCTAAGGAAGTTCTTCGGTCAGAATAAAATACAACAACTTAAAAAGACTTTCGAGACAGGAAAAAATGTTAGATAATATCATGTCGAATAAGTATAAATTCGTCGCTAACCATGGATGAATTCTTTATGGAAAAATTGAAAGAAAGGGATGTTATTGAGTCCCGATTTAGTGAATTGTTTCAAGAGGTTGACGGTGATGCTCTTTGGAAACAACAACAAAATAATGTACAAACTGCAGGGAAAGATGTTACTGAAAACAATCGTTTGATAATTTCCAAACTACGTGATGAATTAATGGAAAAGGAAGTAGAATTGAAACGATTGCAAGAAGTTATTAATGTCCAAGATAAAAATAACGAAAAATTGAATGATGAATTGATAACTGTCAATATTGAAAATAACATACTGCAGGAAAAGTTATCTTCCTTGAATAAAGAACATAATAAGTTAGTTCAACGATGGCTGGCTAAAGTTCAACATGAGGTAGATACCATGAATGCACATTTTGAAAGGGATTCATGACACAGTTAATGCAATAAAGGAATGGTTACGAAGGGTATAGCCAAAATTCTTCGATGGTACCTTCAAATTTAGTAACTACCTAATATTTAGGGGCACGATCATTTGATGGGTGCTCTACCAAATGCATTTCTTGATAAGTGCACGTCTTAATTGACTATGATTATTCAAATTTGTTTTTGATATTTGATTTTTCTTACTATAAGATTTCTATATAGATATATACAAGTTTTCATTTTTTTCGATCTCATATTCATAAAAATAATTTCTATCTTCACGACATTTGTCTCATTTTATCCTGCATAGAATTTCCCCACCAAAATTTCTTGAAATAGCTTCATTAATGTCCATAACGGTTCCCTGTGTACGAACCAGCATCAATTCACCAGGTTGTAAAGGTTTAATTTGTCTAACTGATTTCCCTGAACAAATAAGTTTCATTTCCCTTACTTGCAATGTAATCCTCAATTTAGGTTTTGATATCAATTGACAAGAACTCAACACAGGTTTATTATCTCTATATTTCAAACCGATCCAAAGCCTCCTGGATGAGATATTATCCGGAGTGACCTCCACATACGAGGTGTCAGGACCATTGGTACTACCCTTCTGTAACGAGGAAATGAAACCTTGCTTGTATAATGTGTATGCAAATTGGAGTTGTAGTTGAGTGTATGGAATAGAGGTCAAGGTAGTTCTCACCCTTGAACAGTTTTGAAGGTGGGCACATGTGTTGGCTAATCTGTTTAATGACATCTTTGATAATCCTCGGCTAATCTATCTGCTCCCAGAATTTATTTCGTGTATTTGTGTCCAGAATAAATGACTGTAAAACCTTCTTGTTCTTACTCTTGTTCTTGTTCTTGTAATTGTAATGAAAAATCCCGATATGCTAAAAGTGTCCTCTATATATACAAGAAAACATACAAACAAGAGGGACCATGAGACAAAACGTTAATAAACTACAGGATAAGAACATCCCATACTATTATATCAATTAAATAGTGACAATGTTGGAATTAAGATATGTTTTGGGGAGACCCCAACTTGGGATACAGCCAATTTTATTATCATCAAAAATTGTTAGACCTCTTTCATATACTAAAGGTATTGGTCTGAAGCAAATATCACCCATATTATCAAGACTATCTTCGAGAAGATACGTTACCAGAACTAATAGTAATTGCAACAGTGGTGTTAAAAGTAAGGAATCCACTATTGATCCGAAACTAAATAAAGAATATCCAGGTTTCAAGAAAATATTCTTATTGGGGATCATAGGTACAGTAATTTTCGTAGAAGCTGTTCGATCATTAGATAGGAATAAACCGAAGACATATTCTAATGAGGAATTTGATAATGTGATGAGTGGGTTGAGAAGGAAAACTACAATGTTCAATGAAGGTGATTTAGATATTCAATTTTTCCTCTCTAACGATACAAAAGAAGTAGAAAAATTGAAAAACCAATATGGGGGATCAGTTATAATCTTGAACCCCCTTGATGTTGCGGAATATTATAGGATGAATCCAAATGATCAATATGAGCCCCTGTTGAACGAGATTTATGATCAATTCAAAGATGAGTCCTACATTGAACATCTACCATTGGGAATGCTTGTGATGTTGATTGGGAGGTATATGAATGATGGGTTTAAATTGGGGAATAATCATAGTAAGATTATTATTGTAAACTTCCCTAAAGATATTAAAGATGCTATCAAATTTGAAAATGAGATAGCTGTTGTTTCAAAGATATTGATTCCAAAAGATTCAGAACTGATAAATACAGATATTTGTAAATATTACGAAGGTGTAGATAAAGTTGAAAAAATCTGAAACAGATCCAGCATATCCTATAAGGGAATATATTCAATATTAATGACCCTGTAAATAGTAGTAGTAATGAAAAACAATGGTACATCACCTATATATACGTATCTTTAGGATTTATTTTAATTATATGTGAGAAGTCTGATGTGTGTCTATTATTTACAGGTATATACACTATTAAGTAACCGTTAAGTAAGCAATAAACGACACAACAACATTGACACTCAAGATCACGCTAATAAAATACTCAAGTTAGTTGAAGAATAGAGAGATCCCAGTGGCTCTTATGCTACATTAGCACAGGATTCTAAACAACCTGGATTAATATTCTAAAACTTTTTATTTATATTTCAAAAGGAAAATGTATCTTTTCGATTGCTTTCAATAAGGTGCAATGGTTACGAGAAACCCTAAGATGAAAACTAAACAAAAATGGGTAAGTTTAGATAAAAGATAACAAAGCTTCAACAGCAAAGAAATAATTCCCTTCTTGCCTACCATGGTCTATTAATTACGCATTATTTGTTACTACTTTTCCCTTACAGTTCGAATCAGAGTGGACCTTTTCTGTGTAAAGTGACAGTCGGTTCATCAAGGTCTCATCCAAATCACGATATTTCAGGACCTGGAAGTTGATTAAAAAATATCGCCTACCAATCAAATTGAACAACATTTATAACAACTACAACCTAAGAACCATTAGAAGTCCAAACGAGGATGTCTCATAAGTTAACTGTACTGCCATATCTTATAAAATTCACTCCCAAAATACCAATTAACTCAACTCAAGTTGGAGCACAAACTAAAGACAATACAGAATCGGATACCATTAACGAAAGTAATACTAATGAGCTCAAGATAAACATATATGGATTTGATCTTGATCACACAGTCATCAAACCGAAGAGTCCTAATTCTCGTTTTGCAAGAAGTTCGACGGATTGGCAATTCATGACATATTCCAAAAATTCCCATTCTAAAAGCACATTACAAACATTATTTGAAATCGTTAAAAATGACCCTCTTGGTCAAATAGTCATATTTTCAAATCAAGGTGGAATAGTAGCGATACCACCCACATCCAAAAGTTGTATAAAATTCACTGACAAGGTCCAATTGTTTCTTAAAGCCATCAGTGAACAAGATGTCGAGAAGAAACTGATTAATAATATATGGATTTATGCAGCACCCAAACAACCTGCTTCTCTATTTAAAAGTAGGAAGCTGAAATCAGCAACTATTAAGGGCAAAGTTACCAAATCTTTAAATGTAGGAAACGAATCAATTAGCAAGAGTACTTCAACAACCACAGTTCTCACGCCTGAACTGTTCGATAGTATGAGGAAACCTAATATTGGTATGTTTAAAGAGTTTGAAAAGGACTTCAAATTGTTAGTAGGAAATATTAGCACTGAAATTAAATGCACAGGTCAGTTAGTCTGGATCTACTACTGTGGGGATGCAGCGGGAAGATCTAATGATTTTAGTGATTCAGACAAGAAATTTGCCAAAAATTGTGGAGTCGACTTTAAGACACCAGAAGAAATTTTCTAAACAATTCTATTTCATATGTATATATATATATTCCTTATATAATAATTAACACACACAATTAAGATAATATCAACTCCGTCTCATTGTATTTATAGAATATTTTTTACTGAATCGCGTCTGACTGAGCTTCCCTCTATTTAACCCAATGTGTTATGTGAGGTACGGAATGTTGATAATTTAGAGTAATAGAAGCTTTTAAAAATTTAAAGGTTTTTTAAATCAGTCGTACTTGTGAGTAATAGCACCGATTTTAAAGATGGTTTCACCAGGCACCGCAAAGATATTCATGCTGCCTGGTAATGGAATATTGGGAAAGTTACAAACATCTTTTGAAGGCACATTATATCGGAGATCAGTTTACCGATATTCCTAATGCTTTGTCGGAGTTGAATAGGAAAGTTCTTAGTACTTATAAAGATGATGCAACTGTCATCAAATTCTCCTTACAATTGAATAAAATCCTCAAAAATAGACAGCAAAATAATGCTGCTGAAAAGGTCATGTGGATGACTTCGTCTTTTAAAGATCACTTCTATCCCCCAATATCAATCGATGAGGCTGCGCCAATTTTTTGGAACTCCAATCACAAAAGTTATATCGAATTAAAAAAGGAGGATAGCTTATATCTTGAGAAATATCCATTAAAAACACCATTATGTGATAGGAGCACAGATAGTATCACGACAGAGAGCGACCATGCCATCGAACAATGTGAGGACATTACAGATTGTTCCACAGTAGCCACTTTGATAGCTTTAGATAATAGTCATTTCAAGAATATCCTCGCTGTAAGGTACCTCTCTTCTAATATTTACCAGTTGAATTTTTGCTTTAATGGATCGGCTACCAGATTAGTTACTGTCGACACTTCGTATATTCCTACTTCTAATAAAAAGAGAGCTTTGCTTCTCTCTGGGGGAACCGAACATATAATAGAAAAAAGTCACTCGCAACTATCCATGAAGAGCCCCAATATAATATATAAGGTAGTCGAATTAGCGTACTTAACTACTTTTTTTGGTTCATATGTTACAACAGGATCCAATTTCGCCATAGACACCTTCAGGATCACCGGATTTCTGCCCGAGATTATGTCGACAGAACCATCAAATTTTCTCAAATGTATAAAATATTCTAGAACAGGGTTAGCTTTAACTGCCTTAGGTACCGATATATTAGTTGACGCCCCATTTGAGATGAATTCAAGCTCCTCTGCTATGAATGTTGATAAAAACGACGTTAACTCACGATTTGTACCAAATCATGATTATCCTATAATGAATATAGATGAATCCGGCGGAACACTTACAGTACGCGATCCCTTAGATGCATCCAACACATACGCAGTCAACTCGACGGAATTTACGAATTCTTTCAAACAACTATACGTCTCATGGAACCACTCAAAACTTTTTAAATTCGAAAAAAAATTGAACTGCTATTATAACACTGAAAAGTTCAATAAGTTTGATTTGATATGGAGCAAACCGATTTTTAACCTTACAAACTGTTCTAGTTCTGCGACCTCAGAATTGGAAAATGTTTGGATCCTCTTAGAAAGTCACCTATCAGAATCATCTGAAAAACGATATGCGTTTCTTGAAGAAATTTCTAGTGTGGATTTTAACTTAGAATTATCCTCCAATAGTATACGATCAAGAGCGTCACAAGGTGCATCGGATATTGGGTTACAATTACTTAAAGTTCAGTTAAACTCGAATGAAATGAAAAGGTTTTATTGTCATTCTACAGATTCTAACGCTTTTACTATTCATATTTATTCGAATTCGGAAAGTATCCAAATAAAGAAGGAAATTGGTTGTAGTATCCTGGAGACGAATCCACCCAATCTGATTAATAAGTTTGAATTTGATCTTTCAAATAGTGTAGATAGCATTCGAGATATGATGGGTAACAAGTTCTCTAGAGCTGCTAAGTTTGAAATATCAATAAATCCTGAATTTGAAGGAGGAGAAAAAGAGTATTTGGTTAATATTGGCGTGATAACGGAAAAAATCCAGAATAGAAATATCTATCCAATATTTCAAGTATATCATTTATATGATAAGGCATTCCGCAACCCAGTAAATACCTTTACAAATCCTAACATTTTTCCTTCAAAATGTTTTAAATCGAATTTCCAGCTGCAGTCTAATGAAAAGTACCTACTGGCCGTTTCGACTACCAATTCAGATGCTGACTTCGAAAAGTTATTAATATTACTGCAGTCTCAAATATTATCGACAGAACAAGCACCTGCTTTCCAATTAAAACGAGTATATCCTGACTATGGTAACTTACCTTATCAAATGCAATCAGAGCTAATGGAAACAAATAGTTATTTAGAGATTTTAAATACATCAGAGCTTACAAATGAATGTTTTCTCCGAGTTATCATTAACCATGGACAAGATGGTGCTAAAGTTTATAATCGTTCAAGTTTCATTATTGATATTATAGAACAAGAAACGGATGCAATTTTATACTCTGTTCCATATGTAGACGGAGTTGATGCCATTGCTAAGGATCATGCGGGTATCTTCGATGGTGGTATTGTTTTCGAGAATGTCCAAATACCAGGGAATTCATTTATAACGGTTCGTTTAAGAAATGCGAAAACTGTAAATGGGCGTACCTATGTCACAGTTTTAATTGGAAGCAGAAGAAAGGTAAGAGTAAGTGTCAAGTAAAAAATAAATGATTTATACATGATATCAGCTTATTTGAGTCTGGAATAGCTTTAAACATCGCCAACGACTTGGAGAAGTAGTTACATTATACAAAGGGAATATCTGAAGTAAGCAATACCATCTACTCACTTTTTCGGAAGGTTCGGTCACGCACGCAGCTGTAGTCTAAATGAAATTATATATATATATATATAATTATTCATGCGAAAATTTAACATAAGCTAATAGATAATATTAGTTTATTAATCGTCTTTTTTATCACCAAAGATTCTTTCATTATAATTATAGATCATTCCAACCAAACAACCAATTATTAAAGCTATGTGTTATTGATTGTTTAATTCCCTTATTATCATTATTATTATTCTTCTTATTAGGATTATTTTGATAGTTCATTTGAGAGAGTTTACTTTCATCTTCACGCATATTTGATTCCAATCTTTGGAAAAACGTTGTTCTATTTGTGTCCGTATTATGCAAAAATAAGGATTTCCCATCTTTGATGTTTAAGCGATGAGGATTTTGAGAAGCGTTCTGTGCTGTTGGTCTTAAGGGAGAAGATTGGTTGGTTAAAGGTATGATGTTTGGTTTATTAGTATGAAAATTTTCTTTATCGACACCTTCCACTGAAGGTTCTACAGTACTTTTGTCGAACGATTGTTTGAATGGAGTGGATGGTTGGAATGATGATACTAAAGGTGTTGTTGCAAGGAAACTTGTATTATTAATATTATCTACATTCACTGCGTAATTGTTGTTACTAGTTAAGTTTGTTTCCTTATTTATAATGTTAGAATCTGAAATAATATTGTTTTCTCCAATGTCATCGACATTACTAATCTTACAAGAAGCTAATTGTTCAACAGCAGCTTTTGTGTAAGGTATACAACCAATTAATGAACCTGAGAATACAGTTCCATTTTCTTGTAAAGCACGCGATGCAGATGAAGAGTTTTCGTAAGTTAACTTAACCCATCCATCACCAGTGAAAATTGGATATTTCTTAACGTATTTTGAATCTTTAGAACGATTTCTCAATGTTGATAAGTTAATACCTGATATGGACCTTAGTACGTCAAAATCTTCCAAAATGGTACCAAAATGTGCAAAATGAGTAATAATTGAATTTGATATTGATTCTGGATAACCAAAAACTATGATTGCTGCAATATCATTTCGAGCAATATCTTGTCTTCTACTAGTTTCTAATCCGTTAGATTCAGCTTTCACATCACCAGCTGCGGCAGATGATGAAGCGAAGATGTTCGTATTAGCAGTCGATAATGCATTTTCTTTATCGAAAGCGTTTGTAAACATTCGTGAGTTATTAACTGATAGAGGTGTAGATACTGGGAAAATAGATGTATTGTTATTACTTCCGATCATTGAAGTATTTGGTATGTTCTCAGCAGCGTCAGATGAAAATATTTGTCCGGAAGCAGATTGTGATGGTAAAATTGGTAATGATCCATATTCATCTTCTTTCCAGTCATGGATCGAAACCATTGGAGGGGCTTCATTTGAATCAGATAAAAGCAAACTTAAATCTTGATCATTGGTATTATGAGTTGAGGCACCTTTTTTCGAGCCAAATGAAATGGTATTAAAACCTGAATTATAGTTAGAAACGTTTGTGCTTTTATTTATTGTATTGCTATTTGCGAAATTGATTGAACGCTTACTTCTAATGGAGTTATCAGAAGATTCACTTCTCAGCGGAGAAGACGAAGATGTTCCTCTAGTAGACCTTTTGACAATATTTTGTGGGATGACTCTTTTCTTTGGATTATTATACCAAGTCGGAGTATTAGAGTTCTGCGCAAAATTTGATGTATATGACGAGTGTTGAGCCTGTTGCTGTTGCTGTAGTGTTTGTTGTTGTTGCCCCTGCTGTGGAAGTTGTTGTCCTTGCCCCTGCTGCAGCTGTTGACTTTGATACTGATAGGGTAGTTGCCTATTTGTCACTGGATCATGAGATAATATTGAGACGTTTGCGAACCTATTTGTACTAACATTTGTGGAAGGTTGTGATTGAGTTCCACTCGATGACGTATATTGTGTCCCAAACATTATAGAGTAATGGTTATAGGTGTAGTGGCTGGAACAGATAAGAGAAAGGTGTCCTTTAATAAGAAGTCTGGGTCAAATTGTATCAATCTCTACGACAGACTACAAATTCTATTGAGATTTCAACTGTTGAAATGGTTTGTTCATGATACTTGTTTGCTATATCCATACGTTTTCATTATCAACTTCTCTTGTTTTAAAATTTTTTGTTTGGGAAGGTTTGAGGTCACGTGCAAAATTTAAAGTATGGATGCTCAGAGTGATACTTCTTAAATAGATTAGCACAAGTAAATTAACTAGAGTACCCCAGGCATAGATTATAAAGAATTTCTCCATGTATCCTTTTGTTTAATGTTTAAGATTGGTGTACTCCAATTTTGTGTATAAATGTTAGCTCTTCTTTCAGACAGTCGACTGGCAATCTCAGAAAGTGGATGCGTAGTTATGTACAACGAGAGTTATCTAATGAGCGATAGGTTCTTCTTCGTGATTTACAAACCGTAAGTTTCTCTTGATGGGTAAACCAACTTAATATCTGCGTATAATAAAAGTCCTTTCAAGAATGCCTGGTTGCCCTGAGTTGGTATCTCAAGAAATATCTGTTTGTCACGACGTTATAAGCATATACACATATATTTAGATGTATAAATATATCTACCATGTGTACAAAGTTATATTACTTACATGTTAAAATACCATAAAATAAGTGTGTAGAAAATATAAGAAGTATATAAAACAAACGACCCATTATTCCTTGATAGTGATAACGACTTTACCCTTTGCTCTATTCGAACGAAGTCTGTCGATAGCTTCCTGAAATTCTTCGAATTTATACACGGAGTCAATTCTAGGGGCAAATCTACCCAGAGTTATCATACGGTTCCCAAGGTCCATATATGCTTGGTTTGGGGAAACTATTATACCCTTATAATTGAATGTTCTCCATGGATTGAACCTTCTCACAGGACCAGAAATAGTGACAAAATTCCCAAGAGTTGGGTTTTTATAATCATATTTCTCATTACCACTGACAGTAACATAATACGAATTTTCATTTCTTGGCTTTAAGAACTCTTGAATAACGGGGAAAAACTCACTTGTCCCGACAGAATCACAAATCAAATCAAACTTTTTACCGACAAATTCTGGAGTTTTCATCAATTCTCTAAGGTTAGCGATGAATCCATCACCTTGATCATACGCAACTGTATAATCGAACCCGATTTCTTTGTTGTACGTCAATGATTTGGAACTGCAAATTCCGACAACGGTTCCGACATGTAATTGATTCTTAGCAATTTGAACCAAACAGTTACTAACAGCAGTGGAAGCACCTAACACTAAGATTCTTGAGTCCTTATCCCAAACTTGACCTTGTTCCATTAAGCACGAATAAGCTGTACCAAATACAAGGGGCCAAGCAGCATTCTTAACAAAGTCATCCCTTTTCGTTCCACTCCTATCCTCAATTTCATCTGGGACTTTCTTCCCAACATCGATAGCAGCAGAGGAGTTTTGAACGATGTGACTGATTGATGACTGTTTAACAGGGTCCAATATCAAATAGTTGGTCAACGTACCTTGCTCGCCGTAGACATGAGAAAACATACCATTTACATGATCTCCAATATCCCAAATTGGAGCCACTTTAGCACCTTTACGTACGATTATACCACTATAATCACGAGAGTAACCCTTTGGATTCTTAGTAGAGAGTCTTGGATTGGAGAATTCATGGAGTAAGAAGTCGACGGGGTTCAATGCTGCTGCATGGACTTCAATCACTATTTCATTTTCATTATAACACTTGTCTAAATCCAAAGTAGACTCAGTAATTGTAGCTGGTGTCTGATTATTTATGAACGTAACAGCTTTTCTTGTTACGATGCTTGCCATTTTGATATTTATTAATTTTATCTGGGGTTCTCAATTACAAATCTAGTAACTGCAAAAGGTGTGTTCGAGGTTTTGGACAGGGGTTATATATGCCTTACTTAATCATATTAAAAGAAAAGATCCACTCGGGCTTGTTATATACGAAATTACTAATCTTTAGGAACAGACAGACTGGAATGTAAGTAACGCCACGAATGTCTCTCCGGTGAAAAGATATGATAACACCTCTACTGGCAAAGGTAACACTTCAACTTTGAATCCATGACAATTCTAATTTTAACGTGTCATTATAAAGGCTGCAACTAGAAATAAATAAATATAAAACAGATGTTACAAATTGTGATAAGAGAACCTAGATGTATATAATTCATTACTCCTTTATGGAAATGACAACTTTCCCTTTTGCCTTATTGGAACGTAGTCTTTTAAGAGCATCTTGAAATTCTTCAAATTTGAACACTGAATCGATTTGTGGAGTAAATCTGTCAAGAGTAATCATACGTGCCGCAAAATCCATCCAATCTTTCCTTGGTGGAACAAAAAAGGCTTTATAATTGAATGAACTCCATGGATTGTACATCCTCAATGGGGCAGACAAAGATGCCATCCTTATTAAACTAGGAGCCTCATAAGTGACTTTTACATCACCAACGACAGTAAGATAATATGAATTGTCACATTTTGGCTTTAAAAACTCATGAATAACTGGGAAAAATTCACTGTTTCCAACAGAATCAAAAATTAAATCAAATTTTTTACCAGAGAATTCTGGAGTTTCCATTAACTTTCTAAGGTTTGAAATTGTCCCGTCACCTTCATCATACGAAACAGTATAATCGTACCCCATCTTTTTGTTATATTCCGCCGATTTACTACTACAGATACCGACTACAGTTCCAACATGTAATTGATTCTTGGCAATTTGAACAAAACAGTTACTAACAGAAGTAGAAGCACCAATCACTAAGATTCTCGAGTCATTGTTCCAAATTTGTCCCTGGTCTATCAACGCTGTATATGCAGTTCCAAACACAAGTGGCCAAGCTGCATTTGTAACAAATTTATTATTATTAATACCATTCTCTGAAGAAGAAGAAGTAGATGGATTTTCAACAATATGACCTATAGCTGGTTTCTTTGTAGGGTCCAAGATCAAATAATTAGTTAACGAACCTTGGTCAGCGTAGACATGATGGAACATACCATTCACATGGTCTCCAATGTCCCAAATTGGAGCTACTTCAGCACCTTTACGTATGATTATACCACTATAATCACGAGAGTAACCCTTTGGTGTTGAACTGGTCAATTTTGGATGACTGAATTCGTGAACTACGAAATCAATAGGATTTAGGGCAGCTGCGTGGACCTCGATAACAATTTCATTACTGTTGTAGCATGTGTCTAAATCTAATGTGGTTTCAGTGATTGTTGGTGGGGTTTGGTTGTTTATGAAAGTAACTGTTTTTCTGGTGACGATGTTTGTCATATTTTTTCTATTTTTTATTTTTTCTGTTTCTTAAAAATGTCGTCTATCGTAATAAGATAGGTAAGTGTCGTCTGGTCGGTCTTCTTGGGATGATAGAAGTTCTAATATAAGATGTAGTTACAGAGTGTGATCGAAATAAGGGTTTTTTACTATAAAAGGATCCCTTTTGTTAACCTGTTCTCTAGATCTTCAATATAGAAGCCCGTGTTTTGTATAACACTGTTTTTTCAAGGACCCTTCGAAGCAGATATAAGTCTAAAGTAACGTCCAACCCGGCCTACGTCTTTTTGTAATATATTTTTAAGATTCTGGTACATTCCAGATTCATATTATCTGTACGTAGGTACGTACTTGGGATACTGCATTTCTGGTATTGCACAAGTTGTACAGATAATAGCATCTTACTGTAAGGAAAAACTGTGAGGAAGCTCTTTTATCCAGACAAACAACGTGAACAGAAAAATTTACCACGGGCCGCGGGCCGTGGAGACTTTTTTTAGTATCTCCCCTGGATACGTTCGTACATGCGCATGTAGAGTATGGTCTCTACTAGGGCCTGTAAACTGTTCATGTAAATTATCTCTTATCGGTAGTCCAGAATTATCTATTAACCACATGTAGGTATAAATATATAGGTTTCGGTCATATAGGAAAATGTAAGGGATGATAAGGTTATTACTTAAGGCTTGTAGATGAGTAACCGTTCCCGAAGTAGTTTGGGCTGTGAAGTTATCATTAAGTACAGTAGGTTCTTGAATGGATCGTCAAGTTCGGCGTGCCACATATGCGTGCAATACACTTGACTATGATCTTCGTTATACTTGATCGGGATACAATTAGTATCCAGCTAATACTACCCCATCATTAAGTTTATATATTAACAACAAGGTATGGTTTAAAACCTTACGTAATTAGTCTGGAAAATATTACTAGAAACTGTGTTAAGAATCATAGAACTTTAGTTCACTTGATACAGAATCCTTGTAAACAAGTCCCTCAATGCCTAACTTCATGTACCTCATGTACAAGTAAGCACTGACAACCAAACATGGTATTTTTTTTGTATATGATAGCGCCACGACGGGTCCCTTACATGAAATATTATGATCGTTATATGCCAGTGGACTGCCTTACGTTGAGATGGAAATATTCCACGTAGGTTACACAAGATCAAAATGAACTCAGGACTATACCATTTACATATATAAGCATTATATAATTAAACCATAATAATCTAATCTAGGGCCGCTATAAAATAAAGGGCTTATCATTCTTTAATTTGGATAACAACTTTGCCCTTTACGTTACCAGAAAGAAGTTTATCAATGGCCTCTTGAAATTCTTCAAATTTATACACAGAATCAACCTTTGGTGTAAACCTTCCCAAAGTGAGCATACGTGCTGCTAAATCCATATAGATTTTACTTGGGAAGTCAAAAATACCTTTGTAATTGAATGATCTCCATGGATTGAATGTTCTAACCGGTGCAGAGAAGGAATAAAGACTCATCATTTCCCTTGCAGTGAAACGTTCTGGTTTTTTAGGACCGACAACGGTAACATAGTAAGAATTTTCACTTCTTGGTTTCAAGAATTCTCCCATAACCGGATAAAATTCACTTGTACCAACGGAATCAAATATCAAATCAAATTTCTTACCCGCAAAGTCTGGAGTTTTCATCAATTCTCTAAGGTTAGCAATGAATCCATCACCTTGATCATATGGAACTGTATAATCGAACCCAGCTTGTTTATTTTCTTCCATTGCCTTAGAACTACAAATTCCGACAACAGTTCCGATATGTAATTGATTCTTAGCAATTTGAACAAAACAATTACTGACAGAAGTAGAAGCACCATAAACCAAAATCATTGAGTTTTTATTCCAAACCTGACCTTGACCTAATAATGAATAATAAGCTGTCCCAAACACGAGTGGCCAGGAAGCACTCTTAACAAATTCATCATTCTTTTTAGCAACAGTAGGATCACCTTTTTCCTGTACGATATCATTAGAGGGTACAATATGACCAATAGCAGATTGTCTAGATGGATTCAAAATTACATAATTACTCAATGTACCTTGTCCTCCATAAGCATGAGCATACATACCGTTCACATTATCCCCAATGTCCCAGATAGGAGCCACTTTAACACCTTTGCGAATAATAACACCACTATAATCTTGACCATACCCTTTTGCCTTTGAAGTGGATATTTTGGCAAATGCAAGTTCATGAAGACCAACATCAATTGGATTTATAGATGCGGCATGGACCTCAATGACAATTTCATTATCGTTGTAACATGTATCCAAATCCAAAGTGGATTTAGTGATTGTTGGTGGGGTTTGATTGTTTATGAATGTGACGGATTTCCTTGTTACGATATTTGTCATTTTTTCTAGTTCAAAAAAAATTTTTGGTTTTTTGGGTACGTTTAATATCAAGTTGTGGCAAATAAACAGATCTACTAACAGAGCTAAGTATTAGCGGAGATAATACTGGTATGCAACTCTGAAATAGTAATTACTTCCCTAGATACGGGGTAATTCAAATGGGAACTTAGTAGGTTATATTGTATTACTTTGATAAAGGATAAAACGGCCACCCTTAATTTTTCTCTTGCAAGTTGCAGCATTAGGGTCCACGGAGTATATATATGAACAACAACTTGAACTCCGCGGAGTTTATATAACGGGCCAAACTACGTATTTTTTTTAAATAAATGAATAGAAAATAATAATAAGAGTTGAGTTAACGCCAGAAAATACAGAAAATGACTTGCAATATTCATGAAGTAATATATGCTCGCGATATACTAAATTCCAGAATGGATCATAATCCTATAAATTAGATATACATTGAAATGAGAAATATTGATCCATTTTTGGTAGCGCCGCCATAGAACTTCACCAAAGTAGCAGGAGAAAGAATTGAACCTTTAGTTGTGTTGGCAAATTTAACAAAAACTTCCTGCCAATTGATATGATAGACTTTATCCACAACCAAAAGGAAAAGGCAAACACACACAGCGGGTCTTAATTATATCTCCAAGCGACAAATCACTAGATTCTGTGAAGTAAATAAGATTGGGAATGTCGGCGTCAATTTTTTCAAGAGTTTTCACCTCGACAACGACGATAATAAGGGCACTTTGCACCCTTCACATTTCACATACCTATATCTATGAATTCACAGAAACGAAAGGAGAATCCATGATCCCGACCTTATCCGCATCCAATGATTACGTCCATGTATCCAAACGATGTAGAGATGGTGATCATTGTGAAATGGGGGATGTTATAGTTGCTGTAAAACCAACAGATCCCAATCATCGAATATGTAAAAGAATTACTGGAATGCCTGGTGATTTCATACGGATCGATCCTAGTAGTGATGAATGCGATTATATTCAAGTGCCAAAGGGTCATGTTTGGATTACTGGTGATAATCTTTCACATTCTTTGGATTCAAGGAGTTATAATGCCCTGCCTATGGCTTTGATAAAGGGGAAAGTTATAGCTGCTAATGATTTCAATCAATCATTATGGAAAAAGAGTGAAAAATATGGATATTTTGGGTTTAGGAAAATCACGAACAATTACATTAATGAATAATTTGTTATACCTTCTTAGTTAGTAGTAGTATAGTGTATTATTATTTCGAATAGACTATAAGATAGATAGAGTGCAGAAGCAATAAAAATAATTCCTATATATATTTACATATATATATATATATGTAAATATTTCTTTCAATGTAGACTACAAATTATTGAAAAAAGATATAAAGCAAAAGACAATTGAACGGGCATACTTGCATCTAAATAGTTTTACCGACAGATCTTAGGAACTTAGTACCAACGATCAACCCTAAGACTCCCAAATAAAATGCTGCATGCAAAGTATCAAAAATAGTTGAACCAAGGTAATACTTTGAAAAGATATATTCGAATCCAACAATAGCTCCCAAAAATACGAGGAAATAAATGAAATCCAACCCACTTGGTAAATTATCAAACTTAATAGCTCCAGATGAACTCCAAGAAATTAATAAAACCAAAGTGGCAAAGGTGATCAATCCCATGAAAATGTAGGATAAGAATGGAGATACAGTCTTTGGTGATTCAGCAAATGTGTAACGGATTTCCTCTTTAGCTCCTAATCTTTCAGGATCATTCAGAATCTTATTATTATCATCTTGAATGACATTGTTGACAATGAAGAGATCAAATATTGGGACGAATAAGTTATCTTGAGATTCAAATGATTCATCAGCGACGATTAAAGTGGACACTAATGGTTTCAATTCATGAACGGAATGAGTTAATAAGATAGGGTCCAAATCTTGAATTTTGATTTCGAATGTGTAGTCAAATACTGGTTTCTCCTCCTCACTAATACTATCATTTTTTTGAATAGTTGGATATAATGTGGTTTCTAAATTTTCTTGAGGTAATCCAAATAATAAAGTGACTTGAGCTGGTTGTTCTTCTAAGTTATTAAGACTGAACTTAAATTCAATGATTTCATCAGATTTATGGATTTCAATTGGTTGATCAAATTTATTAAATTGAGAATCGATGGAGCCCAAGGCAATGGTATCAATTTCTTCAGAATTTGGGAATTCTATGCTTGCCTTGTCAATTTGAAAAGCTTGCCCTTTAACGTACTGAGAAAGGAATATGCATTGAACTAACAATAAGGAAATGAAACTCGACACTTTACCGAACAATTGCATTATAAGGGGCGGGAGGAAGAGAGTGGAGTGGTTATTATTTGGGTAGAATATAATCTAGCTAACTTATATATGAGATATGAATATATAATAATGTATGGGATGTCATTGAAAAGATGTCTGGAATGATATATGGATTGGTTGTTCTTTGCTTCTAGTTTCTTGGTTTAATTTGTGTATAATGTGCCAGCTGTCTTATTCCGGGTTCAAAATTCAAAATCGCGGCGATTGGGGGTTACCCGTTGTTGCTTCTTGTTTCTGGTAGAAGTTGGCTCCGGTTCTAAATATCTTGCAATGAGAGAAGTTGTTGGACCTTCATCTCGATGAGTATCATATAGATCTTCTTGTTCTTGTTCTTCAATTGTTTCATCATTATCGTTCCGGTCAGAATGATTATTTAACCAATTTCTATCTCTTCTAACGAATGTGAGGTTACATCCAGCAGTTGAGCTGTCTAAATTCTTATTGAATATGTTATGTTCACAATGATTAATTCCTTGCGAGGGCGTTTTTGGTCCGTACTTATCCTTATCTTTCGTCTTACTATTATGAGATGATGTATGCTTTGACATTTTCTTTAATGTCGATTTCAATCTTTCATCTGCACTAAAATACAGATTTTGCGCTAATTTGAAGGTAACATTACTTATGAATCCAAATGTTACCACTCCCACAGCAAAAATGAAAGATGTTCCTAGTAACGGAATAATGAATATGGAGGATGCCGTTGCGATGATTAGGAATATGACGAGATAAATGAAGAAGTAAACTGAGGCTAATGAAACCATTAAAATGAATAATAAACTTGTTGGAAGTAATGCACACCCAGCTACAGCAGTTAACAATAACGTACGAAATGGGTTACTCTTTAAAGAATTGAAATATCCAGTTAGGAATTTCCTTATTCTATTCTTGATGTTTTTGAGACCCAGGAATAAAGCTGTACTCTTGTTTGGATTTGGTTTTTTAGGATCTTTAAAATATGCTTTTTTCCCAAAATCAAATGTCTCTTTCGGATTACTCTTAGTTGTAGGAGGTATTATTTCACTGAAAAAAATGGTTTCTTTGAACCTTGACAATATTCTGTGTATTTCTATTTTTTTATTTCCTTTAAAATTGTTGTTCTTTAAATTTGTGTCACAAAAATTAAAGGTCTCGATAAGAAAATAAAAAAAAGGAATAACCAAAAAATGGTGTCAAAAAAGTAAAAACCAGGTAAAAATGTTAGTAAAAAATTTGAATCTAATTGAATAAGGGGAATCATTTTTTTTTATTCTGTCGAACACATACCTTAAAAATGTCGCAAGTTTAGGAAACCAAAAATTTAGGTATAAGACAGATATCCAAAAATACTCGTAAGTTTTCGTTTCCATTTCATTTAAACAATCAATTAATAAGAAAACAATCTTAATACATTTCTCTCTTACTTTTATTTCCAATTGCTTCAAAAGCATTTTATAATCCTTTTGGTTTTCTAAATTCTTACTGGTTTCTTCAGTATAAGTAAGTAATAAAGTTTGTAAATCAGATTCATTGAGTGGATTTTCTTGATTTTTGATAGATTCTACCATTTTGTCAAATTTATTGTTCAATTCAAAGGGATCTAATTCCTTTTGTGATTTATCATCGATGGAATCAAAGGATGTTTGTGTTGTACGAACATCTCCGTCGGATCCTTGATTCTCATTTTCTTCATCTTCATCGTTTTCGTCGTCATCTTCTTCTTCTTCATCTTCATCCTCAACTTCTTCAATGGGGTCTAGGTTCTCCTCAACCTCATCCTCAACTATACCACCTAATGGGAAAGCCTCTATCTTTTCTTCATATTCCGAAGCAACCTCCCTTTTCAACATCTCAACAAATGGTTTACTATGATTTCTTTCTGAAGCAGAATTCTTCTTCTCCATTTCTTCACAGTAAGGGTTGTATTTCATTTCAACCGCCTTAAGTAATTCAAACCCATTGGCTAAAACAAAAAAGCACAAGAAACAGACGACGTGGGTTGATTTCTCTTTATATCGATTGTCCTTAAACTAAATATGAATGGTTGCTATTCCTATACTGTACTGTAGATGATATCAATCAAACTCTCAAACTTCTAATACTCCACTTTCCCTTATACAATATACCTCTCTCTTGGGTATCCCTTTGTATCTACGCAGGTACTAGGATAACGATAAGCTCAACTCAAAGAGGAAAACTTGAAGGAAAAAAACTCGTTATCTATAAATGGTACCCTTGCCTTTCTACTTCTAGGCTCAAGAAGGAGGAGAAGGGGATTTAGTCTTGCTTACAATCTTACGTCTACGTGAGATCCTTTACATTATGTAGTTTAGTTACGTACTATACCAGACTACCAGAGTATACTATACTATACTATACTATACTATACTATACTATACTATACTATACTATACTATACTATACTATATTATATTATAACAAAGAATGGGGAAATCCCTCATCAGTCTGTCTTCATTTGCCGTCATCGATGAGATCTGAAAACCAAAACTCTCTCTCTTTATCTATTTGTAATAACTGTGGGGATGTACAACGGTCAAGTACAACGCTCCCCTGAGATTCGGACAGAGTTCTCGTCGGTCGCAATTGTGGTTCGTAGTTACGGATGTGGACTATATGTAATATGAGTCGTTTACTCCGGGGAGCCGGGTGGTAAGGCTTTCACCCTTTCGTCAACCTTTCAACCCTATATTGTGTTGTGATAAAATGCCCTAGGCGGGAATGTGTTTGTATACCTTTCGGCAACAGATGATGAAATAGTTACTATGAAATTGTCTAGTCAACATTTATTAGTATAATATGATCGATCTTTTTTGCGACGCTCAGAGGAGTCCTTGCGTCTTTCAGTTCCAACTTTCCGGTCACATGCCAAATCCTCGGCAAATTTTTTTTTCCTGTACGTAAACTGACATCTCGCAATCTCGCGAAATAAACCCACTTTCTTGGTAGGTTGGAAAATTTTTCTTTAGTCAATTAATTAATGAATAGATATCTTACATTATACAGGTCTTATACTACTTACGTTATTACATTGCATATTGACATATAATACCACTATCCTGTTATTCGTTTAGGTTTGTTTTTATTTTTAATCCTTTTCTCTCTTTGAATCAAAAAAAAGCAAATAGACCAAGACGAACAAGCTAATATTATAATACAAAAAAGAAAGAAATAAAGCCAAGAATGAGACCAATTATATTGATGGGTCATGAACGTCCCTTAACTCAAGTTAAATACAACAAAGAAGGTGATTTAATCTTCTCTTGTTCCAAAGATAACTTCGCATCCATTTGGTATTCTGTAAATGGTGAAAGATTAGGAACTTTAAATGGTCATGCAGGTACCATTTGGTCAATAGACGTGGATCAATTCACTAAATGTTGTGTCACTGGTAGTGCTGATTATAGTATTAAAGTTTGGAACGTACAAGATGGTGTGTGTGTTCATACTTGGAAATCCCCAGTTCCTGTAAAGAATGTATCATTTTCTCCATGTGGGAATTATATTTCTGCTATTTTGGATAACGTTATGAAACATGTTGGTTCCATTAATGTTTATAAAGTTGAAAGAGATGAGGTTACTCATGAAATTTTGAAATTCGGTGAAGAACCAATCTTTGCTATTGATACTCAAGATGATTTGACTGCTGCTGTTGTGGCAGGTTGGTCTATCGAGGGGAAATATATTATTGCTGGTCATAAAGAAGGTGAAATCTCTAAATATGAAATTGCTGATGATAAATCTAGTTTTAAATTCGTGGAATCCAAAAAATTACATAAACAGTTGATTACAGATATTCAATTTTCTGCAGATCGTACTTATTTCATTACTGCATCAAGAGATTCTAACGCTTATATAGTGGACGTGGAATCATTTGATGTCTTAAAGACTTATGAAACAGATTGTCCATTGAATAGTGCATGTATTACTCCACTAAAGGAATTTGTTATATTAGGTGGTGGTCAAGCAGCAAGAGATGTTACTACGACGAGTGCTAGTGAAGGTAAATTTGAGGCAAGATTCCATCATAAAATTTTCGAAGAAGAAATTGGTAGAGTAAAAGGTCATTTCGGTCCATTAAATTGTGTTGCAGTAAGTCCTCAAGGTACTTCATATATATCTGGTGGGGAAGAAGGTTTAGTTCGTGTACATCATTTTGAAAAATCATATTTCGATTTCAAATATGACGTTGAAAAGGCTGCTGAAGCTAAAGAACACATGCTTGAAGTAAACTAGATTTGATAGACAATTCTTATCCGAAAACATATTTGGAAAACGAGGAAAATGAGCTCGCTCTGTGAATGTATATAGATATATATGGTACATATACATAAACCATATACGTACAACAAAAAACAGTTTTGATTTGAAAAAAACCAGCGTATGAAGCAATACTTTCACAGGAAAGCGGTCAAGTGTGGGACGCATAGATGAAATGTGATATCTGTGCCATGGGTATAAGTACAATGTATTTGTTAAGAAGACCGAAAACTTAAAGATTAACTAAGTTCATTATCATTATTTATTATCTGTCAAAGTCAAATATATAGTATATTATACGTATATAGCATGCATATGTGTTGTAAAGGTTATTGTTTTTTAACGCTACTTTTTCTCTTTTGGGTTGATCATCTTCTAGCCTTTTCTTGTTTTTAGCTTTTCTAAAGCTTCAGCTTCCTTTCTTGCGTTTGCAGCAGCTTGCTTCTGTCTTAAGATCTCTGCATCAGATTCCATTCTTTTCAAAACATCACCACCTTTTTTTTGATTTTTGGCATTTTCTTGTTGCTTCTTCAGATTCTTTTGTCTTGCCAATTCTCTTTGGTTACCTCTGGCCATTTTTTCTTTTTTTTTTTTGCAAAATATTATTTATTTCTCAATTTTTGCTTTTGTTGCAAGCACTGTTTTAGCACGAATGTTGTACCAGAGATAGGTAGTCATGATACAACAAAATACAATAAAAATTTGTATATGCAATTTTATGCCAAGTATACTTTTCATAGGATCTATACCATAACGAGTAAATCATATATTTAAAGGTCAAATCTCGAGGATATGCCACGTAACCATGGGGAACGAAAATATCAGACACCCAAACATCTATGCCGGGTAATAGGAACACGTGACTGAAGACGGGTAACAATTGTTTTTAAACTTTATTTTTGGAATCCCGATAATTTTCCTGGTGCCTGAAGGTGAGTTAAAAAAGATGGGCGGATTTAAGCCCGGAAACAATGTTTACCCCACAGAATGCAGTGAGTAATGTCTTTCCGTCGATAGTCCCTTAAGGGAAGGAGCAGCTTCTTAGATTCGAAGCTCTTCGAATGCATCGGGAAGAAGAAAACAGCTACGTAAATACCATGTTTGTACATCGAGCAAAGCGCATGGGACTTTCCTTCATGCCAATTGGATGAGGGTGTAAGTATGTACGTAAGTTAACTTTGTTAAACTACCCTTTTTATCCCAATAAATTTACTCCTCCAATGACATCGAATTATACTCTCCAAATACACCGAGTTGTACGTAGCAATTTCGTTTTACCTCTGCGAAGAATACCACGGAGTGTCGACAACTTCGATAGAGGTATATTACTCACAAGCAATACACCCTTAAATTAAGCTTCGGAGAGTTGATCGTACATACGATTGTTCTTATGATGTTGTCAAAACTTCTTTTACTGGAACTTTTAAAATTAGGTTGTCTCCTTGTATATAACCCAATTTGAAATATTCTGTCAAAACTTATAAAAATATTATATATACAACTGAGAAGTACTTCAATAACGCACATTTCCTATTTCTTCCTTTTATTTTTCGTTTCTTTGTACCTTTTTCTTGTTAACCGTCAGAATATACATAACGATTATTAATATAATCAAGCGAAAACATAACAAAATGAAACCCTTATTAGAAACAACGAGGGCACTTTCTCGAAGTAAGTTTATATCACCCATTTATAAAATTACACCCAAGCGCCCCTTCTCGAGAAGATTAATCTCAACGACAAGATCAATCAAAAATGTCCAGAAGAAAAATCTTCCTCCAATCCCCAAACCATCTGCAGCATTAATCAAAACCAACGCACAGCCTTTCTACAAAAGGACAATCAAATCAATACTAAAATTTACCGCTATCTCAACTCTCTTAGCAACAACCTACTTAACGTACTCAGTATATACGGAATTCCATCCCAAGAAACAAATCCCACAAGCAGACAAATTCGCAAACGGTGCACCTAAAAAGACAACAATAATATTAGGATCAGGTTGGGGTGCTGTCTCTCTTTTGAAAAATTTAGATACCACATTATATAACGTTATCGTTATTTCTCCAAGGAATTATTTCCTTTTCACTCCATTCTTACCTTCCACTCCTGTCGGGACCATCGATTTGAAATCAATCGTGGAACCTGTAAGGTCCATCGCGAGAAGATCTAAAGGTGAAGTTATTTACGTCGAAGGTGAAGCTGTAAACATTGATCCTAAGAATCAAACTGTTTCAGTAAAGGAAATTTCATCATTGAATGATGAAGACGATGAGGAACGGATCAGAAAATTGGATTTGAAATTCGATTATTTGGTCGTCGCTGTAGGTTCACAACCTACTACCTTTGGTGTCCCTGGTGTATTAGAGCATGGATCATTTTTGAAAGAAATCTCGGATGCAAGAGATATTAGATTGAAAATTTTAAATAATATTGAAGTAGCTAATAATTTACCAAAGGATGATCCATTGAGAGCTAAATTGTTGAAATTCGTTGTTGTCGGTGGTGGGCCAACTGGTGTGGAATTTGCTGCTGAATTAAAAGATTATGTTAGTGAAGATTTAGCAGCCGCTATGCCAGAAATTAGTAAAGAAATTAAATTGACTTTAATTGAAGGTGCTCCAAATATCTTAAATAGTTTCAATAAGTCTTTGGTTGAGTATGCTCAAGATGTATTTGCTAAAAGTAGAATTGAATTAAAATTGAAAACGCAAGTGAAAGAGGTTACAAAGGATTATATTTTGGCAAAGAATGGTGGCGGTGAAATAGAAGAAATTCCATACGGTGTATTGGTTTGGGCAACTGGGAATGCTCCAAGAGACGTTACTAAGAAATTGATGACATCGTTACCTGAACAACAAAATTCAAGACGTGGCCTATTAATTAATGACAAGTTACAATTATTAGGTGCTGAAGGTTCAATATATGCCATTGGTGATTGTACATTCCATCCTGGATTGTTCCCTACGGCACAAGTAGCACACCAAGAAGCTGTATATTTAGCAGATGTTTTCACCAAATTGAACAAGATTGATCAACTGAATTGGAAAGTTCAAGGGGAAAAACAACACGAAATGACATCAAAGAACGATATTAAACCATTGACAAAGAATGTACAAAAGTTACCATCAACCATTGAAGATTTCAAATATAATCACTTAGGTGCATTGGCGTATATTGGTTCAGAAAAGGCTATTGCAGATCTTTCCCTAGGTTCTTCAAAATACTACTCAACTGGTTCTTTCACATTCTTATTTTACAAATCTGCTTATTTGGCAATGTGCCTATCATTTAGGAACAGGATACTGGTAGCTCTAGATTGGCTGAAAGTATCTCTACTCGGTAGAGATTCGTCAATTTGAATGAAGGTTTAATCTATAGATTTTTTTTATTGTCATTTCATATATATGTAATATTTATCTAAACTTCCTTATACTTTCTATTTTCTATCATATAATGAGAGCTAAAAAAGTATGATAAAAGCAAAAATTTCCATAAAATAATTAGGTATTCGAAGGGATAGGTAAAATAAAATAAAATATTATAATAAATTTATGATTATGCATTTACTTGAATTTACTGAGCGTCGCTGATTGAACCATTGACAGTGTTGAAACTTCTTAATTTCGGCATTTGGAAGGGCTTAACAGAGATTTCCGCTTTTGAAGCAACAGAACCACCGAATTGGGTTCCTTCATTTGGGACTGAATCCTCCGATTGTATTGTTGTTTCGTTATTCTTCTCATCAATGAGCTCATCATTCAATACATGTGTTGCTAATAGGCCCAACGTATCCAACATTCCACTTGCCGCACGGCTAGCATTTATACCAATTTTCATATCAAGAGGAGTTGCTCTTTCAAGTTCATTTCGATTAAGACTCTTCAATGAATTGGACTTGAGATTCTCTTTAAGCAAGTTCTCATGAAGTATTCTATTTAGTTTATTAATCGCTCTATTTTTTTCAACTATTCTTTTCTTATATTTGTTAACTTTGTGATCTTTTGCACGAAGCTGAATCATGTAAGATTGTTTTTCTTCAAGTAATTGGTATTTAAGTCTTTCGTATTCTTTCTTCTGTAGATTTTTCTCTATTTCATACCTTGAATATGTACCTGAATTATTTGTATTTAATATCAGATTTTTATACTTTAAATCCTTCAGCTCATTCATCGATTTCGACAAACTATCTACCAAAGAATTAATCACATTTATTACATTAGAGACAGGCACATTCGTGTCATGGAGCTCTAGAGAATCAACGAAAGCTGTGCTTGATGTTTTTGGTGTATTGAGAGGTTCCAATTCTGACAAGTACTTATTTTTCTTGACAGAACTAGGATGCCGCTGTTCATTGTCGAGTTGACGTTCAATTTCTTTAGAAAATTCTGGACTATCGACGGGACTTTGCAAATGAGGACGTTTAAGCTTGCTAACAATGTCTTGAGCCTTGTATATAGCGGAAATTAATTCTTGTTGTAGTTTACCGTTTGTATCCTTAGAAGATGTCTCTATGACTGGAGATAATCTATCCATATTAAATATGTTACCGCTTATTTCTTGCGTCATAGTGAGTTAGTTGGCTCCGTTGTTGTTTTTTTGCCTCTGGACTTTTTGCCTCTTTAACGAAACAGACGGTATATATTTTAGAAATAATCAGAGGATAGTTTCTCGGTACACTTCTCCTCCAATATGTTTCTGAATGTCAAAGCTTTTCAGTCAAGCACTTTATCTTGAATTAATATACTTTTGTGTATCATTCATTAAGCCTCGAGAAGTTTTCGTGTGTGTTTTGTTTCGTTGCGTTTGTTGACATTTTGCCCTTTTCGTGCACGATGAAATTTTGACGTGTTTACGTTCGTTCGAAGTCGGGAAGCTTTGTCTCATTTATTCCCAGACTGGTCCTCTTGGAAGCAAACAACAGACAGGCAGATAGCGTAAAGGATTTTTGACGTAATGATGCTATTAACTTCAGTCCTCCGTTAATACTTTAATACCTTCACACAGGAATTAGGAAAACGTTAAAAAACTAGGACAGTTACCAGATCAAAATTGTAAATATACTGAACAGCTCCCTTACATATCTATAAAAACTTAAATGGATCCATTGTATATGTACGTATATATATTGGCCCTTTAACGCTATGCTAACGGCAAGGAATAAACATGCATACTTGATGAGAATAGACATTAGTTAATTAAAATAAACGTTTATTGTTACGGTTTTTACCGGTATAAAATTATGTTATAAAGTGTATGATGTTTGAATGTTGTAGTACAAGTGTAAAAAATAAAGATGATATAATATTCGTTTTGATATTCTCCCCCTCCAAATTCTTAACGGTAAGATTTTTGGAATCTGGAACGAGCACCCTTACCACCGAATTTCTTTGGTTCTGGTCTTCTGGCATCAGCAATCAATAAGGTTCTGTCGTAAGAGGTAAAAGCCTTCTTCAATTCGTTCTTGGATTGTTCATCGACGAATTTTTGATGGTATGAAACTAAACCCTTAGCAATGGCTTGTCTGATGGCATAGACTTGAGAGACGTGACCACCACCGGTGACTCTAACTCTGATGTCAATGTTGGAGAATTTATCTAAACCAACTAATAATAATGGTTCATAAACCTTGAATCTCAAGATTTCTGGTTCAACTAAAGTGATTGGAGAACCGTTAACTTTGATTAAACCCTTACCAGCCTTAACGTGGGCAACGGCAGTAGCAGACTTCTTCTTACCAAAAGTCTAAGTATAGAGATACAACGTTGTGCATACGCACATAAATTCATATCTTATAGTTAGTAATTGCTCCTTTAACTTGATGTATTTGTTTATGACTAAAAATAACGATAATTTTGACGTATGGTGCCAGGATAATGATAACTTGACAATGAACGAAGCTAACATGATACAATTGGGCGATATTCGAGTTGCTGCAGCTGGAATTCATTCATTCATTTATAGAATATTTTCCTGACATTTAAATCGTCAATTTTCCTTTCGTACGACTTCGGTCCCTCCAGTATTTCATGATATACTATCATATCCACAAACTCAGTATTGGAATATCATACGGATGGATTCATAATCTTGTATATCTGTCGTATAATATCATAGGCTTTATCTCATATCATAATCATAACGCTTCTGGGATTTGTATTCATTCTTCGACATACTTGAACACTTGGAACGGTAGACATCTTGTGATTATTTTATTAGTTTATTAGTGGCTTAACCTTATTAAAAAAATCTCATCATTGATATAATACCTATGCCATTTGAAATGGGTATATCTTGAATAGCCGCTTTCCTTAGGTATACCACACTGTACACACTATAGCGTCTGCCTAACATGGAAAGATTATCCCAACATCCATCGATTGCAACAGCAGATACGCACAATAATTCACTTTGGATACTTCCTCGAGATACCCCGAACGTTGTTGACCCAAGAGGGACTCAAAACTAAATTATGAAAAAGTCCAAAAATAAGTTTCAAAACTGGGATGTACGGATTGATAGTCAAATATTTTTATAAAAAAGGTAGTCATAAAGAAAATAGAACATCCGTGCAATTTGGAGAAAACAAAATAACCCATACATCTTAAAACCTGTCTGTAAGTTTTTCTTTAGGAATGTGCCCTAGGACAAGATTGTTTGCTTTTCCTAGCAGCTTTTCTCCAAGATTCGGAAAGAGTACCGGCTAGCCGTCTTTGTGGCCTTCTGCCTAAACTCAGGAGATCTTTCTAAACTCCCAAATATTCTGCCTAAGCCCAAGCCTTTCCCGCTGAACTGCTGGAACACTTCCGGTAATAGTGGTCAATAATATCAAAAGTATAGGTAATATCATTAAAGAGGTAATAATTAAATTTGGTTAGTTAGCAGAGACTTTGCAAAATAAACCAGGAATCAAGTAACAATGGGTATGTGAAATGTTCGAACCAAATGATGCCAGGATCTCTGAATGAAGTAATCACATTAAATGGCTATTTTAACATGTAGTAGTCTAAATCCGATTATATTAATATTGAACTTACATATGATTCATTTCGACCTGACAATTGACAAGAGGAAAGATATGTAACCATAAGAATATCATTTTTAAGAGAACTTAAACTAGAGAGAAAGATAGGACAAGGTAAAAAATGACTAAACGGCTGAAGGGTACCTACGTGGGGCAAATAAGATTTGAAAAACAGAGTAGATTACTGAATGAAATATCTTTAAGAGCATCATAGAGCACTTACCAATCATAGGAATATATTTTTACTAACTGAAGATGTTCAATTTTTATATTTGAAATATTAAAATAGCTATCTCTAAGAACTTACCAATTTTGAAGAACCACTTCAGAAAGCACTGGCAAGAACGTGTCAAGGTTCACTTTGACCAAGCTGGTAAGAAGGTTTCTAGACGTAACGCTAGAGCCGCCAAGGCTGCCAAGATTGCTCCAAGACCATTAGACTTACTAAGACCTGTTGTTAGAGCTCCAACCGTTAGATACAACAGAAAGGTTAGAGCTGGTAGAGGTTTCAGTTTAGCCGAGGTTAAGGCTGCTGGTTTAACCGCTGCTTACGCCAGAACAATCGGTATTGCAGTCGATCACAGACGTCAAAACACCAACCAAGAAATCTTTGAATTAAATGTCCAAAGATTAAAGGAATACCAATCTAAGATCATTGTTTTCCCAAGAAACGGTAAGGCTCCAGAAGCTGAACAAGTTTTGTCTGCCGCTGCCACTTTCCCAATTGCTCAACCAACTACTGATGTTGAAACCAGAGCTGTTGAAGACAACGGTGAATCTGCTTTCAGAACTTTGAGATTGGCTAGATCTGAAAGAAATACAGAGGTATTAGAGAAAAGAGAGCTAAGGATAAGGCTGAAGCTGAAGCTGAAAAGAAGAAATAGAGTTTCTCCCAATCAAAAATTCATCTTCATTTCTACAAACACACATTTCCGGTATTTTTTTGTACATTGTATAATTTAAACCTTCACTATTAAAACATTAATAAACTGTTATCTTTAATTATCTTTAATATTTATTCTTTTGTTAACGTTAACTCGAACTTATGTTTCAGAGTAGTTTTAAGTACCATATTAAGGAATTCGCTGCTTAAGAACAGTCAGAAAGTACGTGATCTAATAACCTTTACCTTTTATAGTTCGCATCGTAATCGTAGGGCAATACATCGAACGATGTTAACTTTATAAATGAATCGGTAAATGGAAAACGGAAGAGTAGACTAGTTTTTTCCTCCTTTTATTCAGAAAGGGTAGCAGCTGCCTTAGTTAAGAACTGACAATAGTGATAGGGCTAATTTAAACTATACTAAACGATACCCGTATTCTTTATTAAGTTGAGTAGTCGTTTATACTTATATCTATATATTTTATATTTTATCGTAACTTTTTCATTCATAATCTATTCTTTCTTTTAGTCATTAACAATCATTAGCTAAAACCTGTTAGATCAGGAAAGAGTTTGAGATCTCTTTTTCTTCTTTTTCCCACTAGTGCCATTATCTTCCAGACTTAATTTAATTGCTTCTTCAACCATTTGTTCTTCCAGTTCATTAATCGTAGTTGTTTCATTAGCACCTGTTGTTGTTGGACTGGAAGATCCTGGGGTTGAGCCGTTTCTAGATCTATGTTCCGGCTGAACTAATCTATTACTAATATGTATCGCTGTGGCGTTATTGGACCTTTTCATTAATCTCATTCTTTCCTTCTTTAACTTATTTTCCCAATCTGGACGGATAGAATCTGCAGAAATGATAGCTGATCCTTCTACTGATTTAGATCTACTACGCAAATTCGTTTCATCTGAACCATCTGAGTTTGAACTTTCTCCAGGAATATATAATTGATCACTTTTAAAAGCTATTGGTGGAATACCGCCTAGTCCAGTCCTTCTAGTTTTTGGTGGGCAATACATAATCGAGAAGTCGGGAGTGGCACAATAGGGGCATGTCGCAGGCTCAGAAGTCAAAAGGTTTGGATCCTTTTCACTTTCACTTTCGGCGGGCTGCATTGGGTCTATTTCTTCATGTGGGAAATGTGGTTCAGATCGTTTTATTTGGACAAAACATTCTGTACATATTGGCTGCAAACAACATTTTGAATAATTCAAAGGTTCAGGGAAATATAAAAAACATATTGGGCATTCATTACCATTTCTGTATACTTCATATTTTAAATCATCACTTGGTAAATATTGATTTGGTTTAGAGTTCGGGCTTCTTGATTCTATTTTTTTCTCCAAAAACAATTCATTTTCACCTTCTTGCCACAGTACCCTTTTCTTATATAATCTTGCCTTGAAAATTTTGGAATGTTCTCTTCTTTGTTCCTTCTTCGAGAGGGATCTATCTATAAGATCATCAAAATTTGCCCTTTTCAAATTCCCCGTTGGGACACCATCGAATTCTTCGATACAGTCACTAAAAGTTGAATGTAAAGGTAATCCATTAATTATCTTGATAACTTCTTCTTTGGTCCAAGACTTATCAAAATCCTGTAAAGGAGTGTAAAACGGTGCTAATTTTCGATCAACAATCAGTTTTTTAACGATTTGTACATCATAATCTAATTTTTCCACACTATAAACACCATAGGGTGCCAGATAACCACCATCCACTGTCTCATTATATTTCACTACTAATCCCTTAGCATGTTCCTCTTTTAGAGCCTCTCTTTCTCTTGTACTTCTTCTCTTATTGGGATTGGCTTCATCTGAGAGATTAGTACTTGTCCTACTAGTTGCTAAGACACTGTTAACTAAAGAAACTGCACGCCTGTTCCTGGTAATCCTATTTTTCTCCGGCGAGGCATTGTTGGATTGCGTACCTGCTCCTCTCCCACTTTGGTTAAAATATATATTGTCTTGATCCAATTTACCTGGAACGTTACCCATAATGATAGGTTATCTAATATAGTTGCGAGTGTTTCTTTTTTGTTTTCTGGGCAGATAAAATCGAAAAGGTACAGTTTTATAATTAATTAGTTTTGTCGTTTCCTATTCCAAAACAAAACAAAAAACCGTCAGTTGGTTTGTATTTATTATGTTGGAATCACTTATTATCTGAAAGTAATGTATTATTTATTCTTCTATTTAGATTGTAGTTCCCCCTTTTATTTTAATGGTCCGAACGGGGTCGGTGTTTTTTCCCCGGAGGATCTTTCTAAAAGTGGTGGAGGTGTCAGGAGAAAACGACACATACGTACATTGTTTAAAGAAGAAGACAAAGCTTCAAACATGAAATGTAGAACCATATTTTCAGTAGTGTAATACAGACAATTACAAATATTTGAATCTTGAATGTCTGAACAACTTACAAAATGAAACGAATAGAAACTTTGAAATAGGAGTATTACTTTTTAATCAAAAACCTTATTCAACCTCCTATAATGTTAGATGCGATTTACTGCTTATTGATAATTGAGGGTTATCTATTAATACGTTCAGGGTATAATATATAAGCTGGTTTCTGCTACTTGTTTTAGTTAATAATTAGAGAGGAAAATAAGGGACGATAATAAGGTGAATACTAAAAGGTTCTAAGTTTGGTAAAGGTCTCTGAAGTAGCTTTGGCGACAACTTTTTTTCTATCGTTAGAAGTTCTCGAAAAGAATGTCAAGCTCTGCATGTCACATTTGCGGGTAATACACTTCATTATGATCCTTGTTATACTTGAGTAGGATACAAGTAGTATTCCCCTTATACTATCCCATCTTTAAGTCTATAAACCTAGGTATGGTTTTAGAGCAACTCATTCAGCTTCACATATATATAACAGTCGAACATAAAAAAGATTAGAAGAAAAAATGAAATATTTATTACAAATGAACAGTATTAAATTGTCGGCTATGTAATTCGAGTATTTAACTTTATCTGCCTGGTATTTATATGCTCTTATTTATTATTTCAAGTTTCACATATATATATATTATATCGAAAAAAAGGTAAACTATTGGCACCACATTGGTTGCTTAGTTTTTTGGACCAATAGAGACAAGGTTGGTTTATATATTTTCTAATACATGAAGTTTCTTGGTTTATAAGGTTCTTCCAAATAAGCCAATTCTTCTTCAGTAAACTTGACATCTAAAGCCTCTTTTGCTTCATCAACTCTTTTAATTGAAGACATACCGACAATTGGATAACAACCCTTAGCCAAAACCCAAGCAGTAGAAATGGCAGCCATTGGTACACCTTTCTTTTTTGACAACTCTTCAACACGATCAATGATTGCCTTCTGTGCAGGATCAAACTTTTTCAGATCCCAAGCGTTAATAAACTTATCTTTCGTAGATCTAACTGATTCAACACCAACAGGTCTTGTTAACAAACCTTGATAATTCGGAGACCATGGTGTTAATGCGATGTTATGTTTCTTACAATATTTCATCAAATCACGTTCATCCTCTCTGTATAACAAGTTATATTGAGATTGAACGTTAACAAACTGGAACCAATCATACTTATCAGCTACTCCTTGCATTTCGACAAATTGAGTTGGTAACATGGAAGAAGCACCAATGTATCTAACATCACCCTTTTCCACCACATCATTCAATGCCTTCATAGTTTCCTTAATTGGTGTGTTTGGATCAAATCTATGAATTTGCAAAACATCAATATAAGTACCTAATCTTTCCACCGAGTTTTTGACGGACTGTAAAATATGTTTACGAGATAGACCTTGTTGATTAACTAAATCTAAAGTGTCATTTTCAGATCGGTTGGCATCACCTATGGGTAAAACTAATGTTTCATCTACTGGGAAATTAGTCTTGGTTAGAATGACCACAGTTTCCCTTCTAATATTAAATTTTCTTAAGAATTCTCCTAATAATCTTTCACTTTTACCATTTGAATAGACATCAGCGGTATCGAAAGTACGGAACCCAATATCATAACAATGCTTTAAGATTTGGAAAACTTTTTCCTTGTCATCTTCAACCCATTCAGCCCATGTTTTAGAACCATATGACATACAGCCAACAATTAATGGGGAGACCTTAATCCCAGTGTTACCGAATTGAACTTGTTGAACTAATTTAGACATTTTCTTTTGAATAAGTAATTTTGGTTTTTATTTGTGATTGGATCGTGTTCCTACTTATTAATTGAGGGAACTGTTTTAAACTAACATTGTAAACTTAGGGAGATCGTGATTGACTTTATATACGTTTTAATTTTTGAAATTTAACGATAATGATTTCTTTAGCTAAATTTCCATTGCCAAGGTGGTTGGTTATACATTAAATTTTTCATGCCCCCCCCCCTAATTAACGCCCAATATGACAGAAACGAATAGGCAATAAATCACGAATTTTTCAGCGACAGACGGATTTGAGACGGATATATGTCGCCAAGCCTCCGGCCCTGCGTAAGTAACGTACCGTAATGTAATGTTACACGTTCTTTTGCAATGAAAAAAAACCTTTAGATTAGTTAAAAACAGTCTGTACCGTACAGACTGTTACAGACTGTACGTAATACAAAGTTGTGGAAGGCTTCCTAAAATGGTATATCGAGATATTCTCCGTCTTCACCCCGTCAAAAAAAAAGTTCCACGGGTGTTTCCTCCAAAGGCGAAAACAAATAATCTCGACAATTAGAAGATTTATTATTCTCTATTCTATAAGCCGCTTATCTTAGCAACTATCACTTGGGATGGCGTTTCCACAACGCTGACCGATGTCCGCACGAGGGAAAAAGAATTCTTTTCCGTGTAAAATCCTCGTTACATACAAGCCGTCATACCAAAAGGGGGTTTGCGCCTATGATGTTTATGTACATACAAGCTATCAACGGAGGATGGAGTGTACGGGTGCACGGCTCCAACAGTTCGAGAAAAACCCATGGAAGAAGAAGGAAAAAAAAAAAGGAATTTGCGATGATGAAAGATAAATTTTGCGTATCACGAATTCCCTGAAACGGAGAGATTACGGTGTTATCTTTTTTTTTGCTGGTGTCAAAAACCTTACAGAGAAAATATCGTAGTAACAGAAAGCTATTGTGTGTAAAAAGGTGGCTCGAGCGAAAGGTCTTAGGTTTGTACGTACACAAGTTACGTGATCAGTTTAGTTGAATATCTATACTGCGTTCCGTTATCTCTTGGCACAGTCCCAATCAAGTATAAGGAAACAGTTTTATGAAAACTCTTTTTTTTTTCCTATAAAAGGAGCAAGAGTTTCGAAGAAGAAATTCTAATATGAAAAGACAAGAAAGAATTTTTACTTAATACACGAAACATTGAGGACAGAAAAAAACCAAAATCTCTTAATCAAAAAAACAATGACAAACATTACTGCTCCCCCACGTAAATTCCAAGGTATAGCTGTCTTGGATCATAAAGATTGGAAGAACCCGAAAAAAGTTGAATTTGAATCGAAAAACTTATACGATTATGATGTCGAAGTTAAAATTGAATGTTGTGGTGTATGTGGATCAGATATTCATACTGCTAGTGGTCATTGGGGTGAAACAAAGAAACCATTAGTTGTTGGCCATGAAATTATCGGTACAGTTACACAAATTGGATCTCAATGTAATGAATTAAAAGTTGGTGATCGTGTTGGTATTGGTGCTCAAGTATTTTCTTGTTTGGAATGTGATCGTTGTAAGTCAGATAATGAGCCATATTGTCCCAAGACGGTTAATACTTATCGTAAAGATTATACTGATGGTTATAATTCCAAAGGTGGATATGCTGATTATATTAGACTTCATGAACATTTTGCAGTCCCAATTCCAGAGAATATCCCTTCACATTTGGCTGCTCCTTTGATGTGCGGTGGTGTTACAGCATTTTCACCTCTCTTGAGGAATGGTTGTGGTCCTGGGAAAAAAGTCGGTATTATGGGTATTGGTGGTATTGGTCATATGGGATTAATCTTTGCCAAAGCAATGGGTGCGGAAACGTTTGCAATTTCTCGTTCATCTGCGAAGAAGGAAGATGCAATTAAGATGGGTGCAGATCATTTTATTGCAACAAAAGAAGAACCTGATTGGGCTACTAAATATTTCGATACATTTGATTTAATTGTTGTATGTTCTAATTCATTGACAGATATTGACTTTAATGTTGTTCCAAGAACTATGAAAGTTGGTGGGAAAATTGTATCCATTTGTGTTCCTGAACAACATGAAGTTATGAATTTGAAACCTTTTGGACTGATAGGTGTTTCCATTTCTAATAGTGCCTTAGGTGGTATCAATGAAATTAAACAAATGTTAGATTTGGTATCCAAGAAGAATTTAAAAATTTGGGTTGAAACCATTCCAATAAGTGAGAAAGGTGTGAAGGAGGTATTTGAAAGAATGGAGAAAGGTGATGTTAGATATAGATTCACTTTAACTGATTATGACAAAGAATTCTCCAAGTAGAAAAATGTCTACCGTAACGATATTTATAACGTTTGTAATAATCTAGCGAATCTTTTATACATTATTGTGTACGACTGAAAAAAAAATAATGCAATCAAATTGATTTAAACCGCTGTGTTGTTCAGTAGGCTATGAAAAAAGGATATCTGTCCAAACAGTTGACAGGTATGTTTCGGAGTTCTCTTCTAATGCCTTTTGCTTTATTACCGTTACTTTGCGGACACCATCCTAACACCACGCGGATACTAGTTCCGTTTCGGAAACGGGACACGGAACCTAGGTATGCTTAGTAAAGAAACAAGCTGTTCCCTGTCTGAGAAGGTAACGTAACCCGGGTATTATTCTCTGTTGCTGTCAAAAAAGGAGAAAAGAACAGAAAGAAGTACGTAAGCTCTGAAATATTACCGTAAGGTTTCGGAGTTTCTATTGTATGGTTCCCCTCCCTCTTTTTCCAATCTCAACTTTGGGAGAAATAAACAAAATAATCTGATTATATAAACAGCCAACGCTGGGTTAATGTTTCTCGTCAACGTGAGTTAACTAAAAATACTCATAAGGCAAAAACAAACGCAACAAGCGGAACGAAACGAAACGAAACGAAAGATGTCTAATGAAAAAGAAATGTTCAAAGGTATTGGCGTACTAGACCATAAAGATTGGAAAAACCCACAAAGGGTTGAATTCCCACCTAAACCATTCCATGATCGTGATGTTGATATTAAGATTGAATGTTGTGGTGTATGTGGGTCTGATATTCATGCAGCCAGTGGACATTGGGGGGATATTGAAAAACCTCTCATCGTTGGTCATGAAATTATTGGTACCGTTGTTAAATTAGGTTCTAAATGTGAAAATGGATTGAAATTGGGTGATCGTGTCGGTATGGGGGCTCAATGTTATTCATGTTTGAAATGTGATCGTTGTTTAAATAATAATGAATCTTATTGTCAACATTTCGTTACTACCTATGGGATGAATTATCCTGATGGATATGCTTCTAAAGGTGGATATGCTGAATTTGTTAGAGTTCATGAACATTTTGTCATTCCTATTCCTGAGAATATTCCATCACATTTAGCTGCTCCATTAATGTGTGGTGGTAATACAATATTTTCACCATTAACAAGAAATGGTTGTGGTCCCGGGAAGAAAGTTGGTATTATGGGTATTGGTGGTATTGGTCATATGGGGTTAATATTTGCGAATGCTTTAGGTGCAGAAGTTTATGCGATATCACGTACTTCCAAGAAAAGAGAAGATGCTAAGAAATTAGGAGCTCATCATTTCATTGCCACGAAGGAAGAACCTGATTGGGGGACTAAATATTTTGATACTTTTGATTTAATTGTTGTTTGTGCTAGTTCATTATCAGATATTGATTTCAATGTTGTTCCCAAGACAATGAAGATTGGTGGTAAGATAGTATCCATTTGTGTTCCAGATGAAAATGAAGTCTTAGCATTAAAGCCGTTTGGATTATTGGGTGTGTCAATTTCAAATAGCCATTTAGGTAGTGTTGCTGAAATTAAACAAATGTTAAAATTAGTTTCCGAAAAGAATTTAAAGATTTGGGTAGAAACTGTTCCAATCAGTGTTGAGAATGTTCATAAAGTTTTCCAAAGAATGGAAAAGGGTGATGTCAGATATAGATTTACATTCACGGATTACGATAAAGAGTTTTCTGATTAAAAACTAAGAACAACTGTAGGTGTATATGGCATGAATAATTCTCTTCCCAAATTGAAATGTAGAATGTGAAGAAGAACATATACAAAGATTATATAAACATAGATAACGTCAGATAATATAAGTATATTTGTTCGTAATCGTTTCGACTGTTTGTCGTTAAAAAATTAAAGAATATATATATGTTTGTAGATAAAGCAAAACGATAGTACAGAAGATGCATTTGCGTTTATGATTTTTTGAATAGTTTCAATTCAATTTCAATTGATTCTTTCGGACTCAAATGATTAAACTCCAAAGTTTTATCAAATTCAAATAGATTTAACTTTTGGATAGTTTTATTTGGAATTCCAATATTTGTTCTCAATTCATTGAAAAATGGCAGACATAAACAATTTAACGAATCGAGTCTTTCATTAGGATTATATTTGAGCAAGCATTCCATCAATTCAATGGCATGCATATCATTTGTAACATTCTTAAAGATTCTACCAAGCGAAACACCATGAATTCTTGGGAAAGTATAATCTTTATAATTACCATTCATTTGTTCAATTTCAAATTGATTGGGTGTTCCTTTTACCCTTATAATCTCTACGAATTGATCAATATCGCTTATTCCCTTGAAAAATGGTTTCAAAAGGAACAATTCAGCCATTATGCAACCTGCTGACCATAGGTCAATCTTATGATTATAATTTATGGATCCCAGGATTAATTCTGGAGCTCTATAATATCTTGAACAAATGTATGATACGTTTGGCTGTAATGGGTTTATTATCTTTGCACTACCGAAATCACAAATTTTTAATTGGAATGTATCTGGATTTATTAGGATATTTTGAGGTTTTACGTCTCTATGACATATTTTATTACAATTATGGAGATAATTTAAACCTTTGAAGAGTTGAAACATGTAACATTTGATTTCAAGGGGTGGGATATTAGTGGCTGTGGTTTTAAAATGTTGAATTCTTTGGTATAGTGATTGTGGTAAGAATTCAAAGATCAAATTCAAATAAATTGGTTCATTTTTCTTTGTTATTGTGGGTTTAGATTTTTCAATGAAGTAACATTTCAAATTTATGACATTTGGATGATTTAAATTCTTTAATATTGATAATTCTCTATTTTTCACTTTGTTATTTTGCAATACTTTTTTAATTGCTACTATTTCATTTGTTTCATTAATCTTGGATTTAAAGACTAAACCGAATGTACCGGAACCTTGAATTTCTAAATACTCTAATTCTAACCATTTGGTTAGAGAATAATCTTTACCATATTGGACAATTTTATTTAACTTGGAACCAATAGTTGTAAGGGTATTACTGTCATTCATCATGTCGTTAATTTTCGCCGATGAGGATACCTTTCTATCTTGCATGTTCTCATTTTTGTCATTTTGTTGTTCATTTTTGAGAGTATCTTTGGAAGTACCAGAATTTGAATTTGAAGCTGAAGACAAGGATGAGGAAACGGGAGAAAGAGGAAGTCGAGGTTTCAATTTATCTCTTGTTGCATTAATTATGTCTGTGATATAAAATTTATCGTTATTAGGGGCGCGATTGTCAATTGGTATAGCAGCCTGTCTTGATTTCTGTAGTTTCTTCTCTGGTTGTTCTGTAGACTGTGCAGCCTTTTCCATATTAATATGGTCTACAGATTCATTGGTATTACTTCTCGATATGTCATGTTTTTTAGGATTGTGTGTACTTTGGTAAAGGTCACTATTTTTACCAGTAGTGCTCATTGTTGGTGAGAAGAAGTGTGTAAATTTTTTTAAGGCGATGCCCATACTGTTTTATAAAGGCTCTTTTAGGAGATAGATAAGGGGTGGCAATTCAGTATGCTGTGCATCTAAATCGTAAGAATTGATATTCTGTCAATATAAATGGAATATGGTATGCCTATCTTATATCACAGAGAAGCTTCTTTTGTAAGTCAATTGGCAATCCAGTTTGGGGTCCCATTCGTGGATGTGTTAGACCATAACCTCCCCTTTGCTCTTATCCTATAAAAGATATATACAATTATATATATACATATATAATACATAGTGTACTTCGTCGAGACCCTTGCCTTACCTTGCCTTGTCTTGATTCTACGACGGGGATCTTTGCTCCCCTCCCCGCGTTGAGAAATTACCGCATCGGGTAACCCTAACCCCATCGAAGAGGTATGTATGTCGATAGATGGGGTTATATGCGGTAGACTCCCTCGGATTGCTGTGTTCCGCGGTGAACATGACTACTACTACTGTTTTCCGGTAAATTATGCCCTCGGGCTGGGGATTCCCGGGATTAGGGCTTAAAAAATAGGGCGTATATATATATATATGTATATATATTGGATCAAGAATACATGAAGTAACAGACAAGCCTAGATCTAACTATCTAGCTATCTGTCAGAGAGTATATATCTAAGTATCTGGACATGTTCAAAACCTCCCTCGCACTGTGCTCGGATCCCACTAGAGCGAGTCCGGCGAAGATAATTCTTCGGCCAGAGGACGGAGACCGACCCCCGTGAGCGCGCTGCACGTGACAAAAGACACCCTCGGAGAGCCATCCCCGTCGTCATCGGCCAGGGATAAGGATAGCCCAGACACCACACGTAACCGCACTTGGTTTTCAATGTCTTCTTGCCCGGTGGTAGCGCCGCAGTCACCACGACTGATTAAATCCACTTTATTCAACACAATAATAATCTTGCAATCAACGGCAATGACATCTTTTCCTGCCTCTGCCTCTGCATCTCCATCTCCATCTCCATCTCCTTCTCCTTCTCCTTGTTCACCTTCAACGTCACAACTCTTTGTTATTAACAACTTTCTTAGTTCGTTAATGGATTCATGTAGTCTGTTTAAATCACTAATATCAATACACCATATTAATATGTTGGTCTTATCAAAATAATTATTCCAAAAGGGTCTCAAACTTGTTTGTCCACCAATATCCCAAATTGAAATTAAATTATCTTTAATTGGGAAACTGATGATTCGAAACCCTATAGTAGGTGTAATTTCTGTCATTTTATCAACTTCCAATGACGGTTGTTTTTCGTTAGAACATGATATTTGTAATCTATTGACTAATGTGGATTTCCCTGAATTATCTAATCCTAATAGTAAGCATTTAACTTCTTTATCCTTTTGTTTTTGTTTCTTTATTATCGTCAGCAGTCCCATAGTTTCTCTTTGATCCCATTGTCTTTTCCCTGCTTCTTCTCTTTCTCAGATCGAAATTAACATAATAGACTTTTGTAAAAATTTCAATACTAAATATTTCATAAATTTTTCACCTTTATGTAATATACATAACTAAGCCAAAAAAAGAACAAAACCTATTTAACATTACACACATCACGTCACATCACTACACATAAATCTCTACCACTTGGGCATATTATTCTATGGCTTTTCCCGTCATGGCAAAAAGAAAATCGTTGATACAAATTGAACATCGCTCACAAATTAAACTGAAAAAACCTACTTCCTCCTCATCAGCATCCTCCTCCGATGATAATAGAATTATTAAAAGAAATAATAATAAAATAAAAAGACAATCAAAATTATTCGAATTCGATATACCAACATCTTCAAATCCTATATTGAAATCAACTAAATTAAAATATCAAAACGAACAAATTATACTCCGACATGAACAAAATCGATATCAAAATGAAGAAATTAAATTCGCTAATAAAATCAATGATCCCATCATAATAGAAGAGGAAGAAGAGTTGGCCCAGACTGAATGCATCGATATGATTTACGAAATTGAAGAAGAAATTTCTCCCTCTCAAAATAAGGATAGATATCAAAAACAAGAAAAATCATTATTCATATCAGAATCTTCAGCTGCTGCTGAAGAAGAAGAAGAAGATGATGATATTGATGATATTGTACTTCCTAAGGTCGATGATAATGAAATAATATCATTATCTGATGGTTATGCTGAAGATTTAGAACAGAAAGATGAGCAACATGAAATAATAACAGAAATACCCGCATATACCACAGATACAACTATTAACAACATTATGTGCCCAATTTGTAGTAAAGATTTGTCAGATTTACAAATTTATCAAAGAGAAACTCATGCTGAAACATGCTTTGAAAAACATTTATCAAAAATGGAAAAACAAAAGAAGAGGCAGAAGAAGAAGAAAATCACAAGATCACCATCAACATCAACATTGTTTTCTCCAAAGAAACCAAGTAACAACACCACCGATACCACTACAATCAAGAAAATAAGACCACCATTACCATCAATTAAAAAGATAAAATTATCAAATGAAAAGTATGTAGTGGTAGATGGTTTCAATTATTCCACATCTAATGAGAAAAAAAAATTGGAATACTATTTCCTTTCACATTTCCATTCTGATCATACAATCGGTTTATGTAAGTCATGGTTTGAAAGAAACAATCTGAACAACAGCACTGCAACTTCACCAAAGATCTATTGTTCTCCCATAACATCTTTATTGTTACAACATGTCTATGGTTTCAAATTAAATGAACAAATTGCTGAATTGGAAATTAATGTCCCTATGACTATTTTCAATGATGACTTGGAAGAAACCATTGAAGTGGTAGCACACGATGCTAATCATTGTCCAGGATCACTAATATTCATTTTCACAATCAAAAACGTTCAAACACAAACAACTAGACATATTTTACATACTGGAGATTTTAGATGTAATAATGAAATGATTTCAAAATTACAAAAACAATTCAAAAAATTTGATGCCGTTTATTTAGATACAACTTATTTAAACCCATTGTATGAATTTCCCAATCAAAAATCTGTAGTTAATATTACTTCTCAATTCGCTAAAAACGTTACTCAAATGGGTTTGAAGAAATTCTTCAATAACGAACAAAAATCAATAATGTCATACTTAACCACCTCAATGAAGAAAAGCAATCATTCCAACAAAATATTGTTTTTAGTAGGATCTTATTCTATCGGTAAGGAAAAAATTGCCCTCGGGATCTTAAACGCAATCTCAACTAGCCTCCCTGATGACAAACCTAGAATTTACATTAATGGCAAAACGATAAGATCCAAAATATTTTCCAGCGACACTGAAAGATTTCAAAGTACAACCCCACATGATTCAAACATTCATTTAGTATCATTATCCACATTAAGATCAAATGAATCCATTTCATCATATTTGAAAAATTTAAACATCAAGGAATCATCATACGATGATATAATTGGATTCGTCCCCACTGGATGGACATTCAATAACCGATACAAGAAATTGGAATTCCCTCTAGATACCATAGATGATAGGTTGGATTTTTTATTGAAAGAGAAAGATATATTGAATTCAAGTGATGATTTTGAAATGGATTGGATCAAAAGACAATATAAGCCGTTTAATAAGTTTCAAATTTTTAAAATTCCTTATTCGGAACATAGTAGTTTTAAAGAATTATGTAAATTTGGTTGTCTTATTGAATGGGGTAAGATGTTATCTACTGTGAATTTGAATGATTCGGAACAATTACGTGAATGTAATGAATGGTTTAAAACATGGAAAAGATATAAAGTGCGTCGCAATTGTAAAGAAAGAGATATACCAAATGTTGAAGAAGTTATCGAAGAAACAGAGATGGAAGAAATAACAGTAGAAATAAGAGAAAGTATGACCTGAAGAGGGTGAGTGAAATGGATGGCTTTCCATAAAAGAGGTCAAATTTTTCGCTTCCAGTCGTTAAATAAAGTTAGCAACGTTATTGAAAGCAATGTATCAGAAGTTATCAAAATATTGCAAAGCAAATGGCATTGGGGAGCTCTTGAACAAGAACAAAAAACGCGAAATCTTATATAAACTCAAATGCTCAAGAACTTGAAGACTGAAGTGGTATTAATTGAAAACATAATGAAGTTCACGGAGTGTAAAGCATAAACATAGACAAAGCGTCACTGGTACCTGATGAGAGTGAAGTTTGTCAAAAAAAAGTACACCTGAAGAATTATGACGATATGATGACGTTGAGCATGTTTCTTTGGAATCATCGTGAGCAAACTTCAGTACAAGACTTGAAGCATCCGAATTGCAGACAATTTGGGGACCAAAAGCCAACAGAGTAGAGACAATAGAAAGATACAACTGCGAAAATGATCCCCTCTGAGTATAGTCTCTGAATTGGATCTCAGCTGATACAGATACATACTAATATTCGAAGAAAAAAAATAAAATATGCAAAAAAAAAACATTTATAGATTACAGACCAATAATAAAAGAAAAAGTATACTGATGTGATGATAATGTTATTAATTACTATTACTATTAATGAATATATGTATATCGACTTGATATAAAAACAACAAGTATATTATATTACTTAGAAACTTAAAAAAAATTATGCAAGTACCTGCATACATAGTTGTTTGATGATAAATTGATGAAAAAAGTCCTTCTCTTCTTACTAAGGCGTAATTGGTTAATATTTAATTTTAAACTGGGAAATAATTCCGATCTAATGATAGGTCTGAATTCAATTGAATAACAAAAGTTTCTGGTATTTTAATGATTGATGGAATTCGACGATCACTTGGATTTATTGTTCTTTGATATCTCATAAATAAATTAGCGTCTTTAATTGTGAATTTTTTAACTAATTTCCTGTAAAATAATCCGCATGCATTACATAATGTCCTATTACCATATGGACCTCGTCTCCATTCTGGAGTATCTTTATCACCACAATGTTTACAAGATGTTGGTAATGTAAGGTCTATCATCCTTGATTGGTTTGTATAGAATATGTTGCTATGATAGTTATTGTTGTCATTTAGTGTCGAACTGTAAGCTGTATTTGTTGCCGAAGAATTTAGATTTGAATTTGAATTTGAATTTAAGTTTGAAAAATATGAATATGAATTTGCATTTGCATTTATGTTTGTATTTGTGCTCATATTTGCATTGAAGGGAAACGTTCTTAACATTGGTAGTGACAAAGCAGTCCCGGGAGGATAGTAATTTGCGTTTGCCATATTGATGTTACTTGTAGTAGAAGTAGGAGCTACATTAGGTTGCAAAGTACCAGAAAGAGATGATGGAGATATAAATGGTTGTTGTTGTTGTTGTTGTTGTTGTTGTAGCTGCTGTTGACTAGTACTACGAACATGATTATACCTACCGTTTTCATTTTCATAAAACGGTTGTCGTGATTGTAGCTTTGAGTTATGTATAAATTGATTTTGAGCTGATTGTATTCCAGATTGCTCGTTGTTATTAACACTATTTGAATGACTCATTGTTCTTGGAAGATTATGCGACGTGATATTCCGAGGATTAAATGAAGATATGGAAGAATGACGACGAGCATCGTTAGTATTATTGCTCTGACTGATGATATTATCATTTAATGCTGGAATATTATTATTATTATTAGTATTAGTATTAGTATAGGTATTGTTATTATTATTTTGTACTGTATTAGGTTGAATAGTATTTGATGGATTCCTTGTATTTCTACTAGAATTTATATCTGTATTTGTCATTATATTAGAATTTGGTGCTATAGTATTTAATAGATTTTTCACGGAAGGTAATTCGATTTTCCTCTTTTTGGGCATATTAGAATCAGTATCTGGATCTGGTGGTCGTTCCATTTGTTGTAATTGTCGTTTCATTTTCAATTGAATTACATTTTTTATATCAGACAACGTTTTCTCTAGGTAAGAAGCTAATACAGTTAAACTTTCCAACGAAATAGAATCTATAAAAGTGTTATCTTCATCAAAATTATCATTAATATTATTACTATTGTGATTGTGATTATAATTAGCTTTGGGTTTTAATAGTTGTTGCCATGTGTGATATTGTTCTTCAGGTAGGGGAAGCAAATCTAGTATACCTCGGCCTTGTGTACTATTGCCAGAATTATTTGATAAATCAGGTGGTGATGGGGCAATCATGGGCAGCGGTAGTTGTTGCTGTGATGATGATGATGATGATGACACCGAGAATGTTCTCTTCCTTTCGTGTTGTTGTATTTTGTTATTATTACCCTGGTTGCTTGTGCTACCACTACTGGCACAATCAGTAGTATCACTGTTACTATTATTATTATTTGTTACCTTATCATTAAATGTCGGAGAAGTTAATGGTGTTCGTAATGGCTGTAAGTTAGTATTCCCATATGGAGGAGTTGTCAACATGGATGACATTTTGAGTTGGGAAGTATTGCTACTGCTAGTATTATGGATACTAATAATTGTATTTGTATTTGTATTCGTATTCGTATTCGTATTCGTATTCGTATTGTCATTAGTAGTTGCAGAAATTGTAGGATTAAAAATGGATGATGATGTGTTGTTGTCATTAGTACACGCGTTACGGTTTTTGATATTTGTAGTACCAATATTCTTTTGGTGGATATAATCATTACCTGCGAGAGGCACGGATGTTGGCAACTCTATTTTGTTGCAGTCCCCGTTAAGGTTTTGTGCAGCAGCAGGAGGAGCAGCAGCAGCGGCAGCTCTCCGTGACTCCTGTTCTAGATTCTGTTGTAGATTCTGTTCCAGATTTGAACATAGATTCCGTCCCCGTGTCCGTTCCTCCTGCCTTAGTTTCCGTTGTTTCCCATTTGTCGCGTTCAGAGAGAATGTTGTTGTTGTTGTTGTTGTTGTTGCAGTGAAAGGAAAAGGGGTCGTTGTCGAAGGCTCAAATAATCGGACTCCGGTATGTGGTGGTTGCTGCGGTTGTCTGAAAGTGACATCTCCATGATGAGTGGAGCTGACAGAAATGGGAATAGAGTTACCGTGTTCTAGATTGTTGTTGGTTTGAGTATCTGGTTGGGAATTAGACTGACTAGCTCTGCTCGGTGGGGGAGGTGGTGGTAACGGATACATTGCCGCGGTGGGTAAAGAAATTGGCCTAAGTGGAAGTGGCGTTGGTACTGAAGTATTAGTAAATGACATCGGAATTAATGGTTCCTTCCTAGGGTTTGTAATAGAAGAGTTGAAAGAAGAACTAGTAGAATGAACATGGCGGTATTCATTTATGCTTGAAATTGATGGAAGTTGTTCTTTACCTCTATTCTGGATCGGGGCCAATCTTGGGCTAGTAAAAGAGGCGGGATTTAAATTGGAAGTAACTAAGAAGTTTGTTTGAGAATCATCCATTTGTTGTCCCTGTTTCATTGTTTTATCTATCGGAGATGGCGGCATCCTAAGAACGGGAGCTGACATCGTGAGTTGTGTTTCTTATCTTTTTTCAGATGTTTTATAAACGTGTCTCAAATTAGTTATTTATGGTAAATGTACTTCTTCTCTGATTGGGACTACAAAGTTCTCGAAACTAGGGAAAGTCAAAACGATATGTTTGTGATTGAACAGTTTAGTTATTACTTAAAGTTTTGTGCTGTTGTACTCTTGTTATGGGGTAAATGTTTCCTTTCGTTCTCACTGTACTTGCTTAAGCCTAACTTGAGAGCGCAAAGTTGGTGAGAAGGGAAAATCATATATAACAAGAAAATCTCCATGCATATATAATATTAGCGAAGTTTATTATGAATTTGTCGAGGCACCAAAAACCGAATAGAATCTCCACATAAAGAGAGAATATGTTGTCGTTACGTTAAGTTACATGCAGGGCCTTTGATTTGAACTAGCTTATCTCCCCCATTTTCAGAAGTTCTAGAATGATCATTCCAAGTATGTGAGTGACTACAATATGATTCCCTACATACTTACTGTTTGTGTTTTCCCACCTTTGCAAGTGGAGACAGGAGCTGAATTATTTTTTTCTACGGTATTAATGACAGAACATGTTCGACGGCTTACACATAATACGGACAGGAGTTACGAATTGGAGAGACTTTTTGTTCCTGTACCAAAAAGAGACCTACAGCCCCCCAAATGAAAAGTAAGTTTTGGTAACGCTAATATATACGTAGGGAGGAGACAGATATCTATAAATCTAAGTAGGTACATACATCATAGGGACGGCCAAAGAAAGCACAAAGTTACATACGTAATGCCTAATATATATGCATCCTCTTCGGTAGAACCGCAGATAAGACCTTTACATACAATCTAGATTCAGATATGGAAAGAGATATGATTGTCCCATTTGTCATGTTCCTAAAGCGAAAATAGCGTTATTCCTTATTTCATTTTCTCCATTCTTTGTGCCCTTTTGGTACGAACTTCGTATTTTTCTCACAGCCACATGCGGTTTTTCCAGGAAAAGAAAACCCAGAACTTTTGGGTCAGGGGAAACACGAAGAAAGAGTGACTGTTTCTACGTAGTTCCAGTCAAAAACTGCACAGAACTATGCATGAAGATAAGGTAGCGATGTAAGCCGGCTAACAAAGCTTACAGTCCGGAACGTAATAATGACATGTAGGGCCATCACGGGGCGGGCGGAGGCTTTTTTTTATAGAGGTGTTACCCTGTTTTATTTTCTGAAAAATATTAACGTTCTGGAATCCGGAGTTTTATGTAGAACACTAACGAATTGTTACCAATTTACAATCATTAGAACTGTCCAGATAGAAAAATCATCCACGGAGAAGTGCATATGCCTTTTTTTCCCAGTCTAACCATATATAGAGGGACAAAATTGAAAACAATGCGGACTCTTGCTAAGTAAGTTTCCTTTTTACCTTCAAAACAGTTCCTGACTATATTATTTCGTCTCAGCAACAATGCCGTTCGGTTTGACTCTTTATGTACCTGTCTCACTTGATTTCCTTGACTCCATTGAATTAAGGCACCCTTTCTAAGGGAAACAGTAAAAATATATGGGAAAACATCATCATGACTTTGCTAAACAGGTCCCACCATGCACATCACCTGTATATCTTGTTCTGGCTCACTATTCAACTGTCTCTTCAGAACAAACAACCTCGAATGAAATACCTAACTTTTCAATTGATACGGGCACCCCATACGGCAAATAAGGAAAGAATTTAATTTACCTGTTTTGTGAAGCTTCCAGATATGTAAACTCAATGGCCCATAAATATGACCTTTCTGTTTTAAACACTATACTATCTCGATTCCATGAAAAAAAACGATATATTAGTTTTTTATTGTGCGACGTTTCTACTTGTCTCTGTCTCTCCGATAAAATCTAGAATTTTTCCAGTCACGTGCAAGTTTGGCAGGACATTATGAAAATCAAAGCGAAGTTCTAAATCACCTCTTGGTTTTAAGGGAAACTACGATATTCAATGACATGGATAGGTACCAGGAGCATTACATTTTAGGCTGGTGTCATAGGTTAAGAAAGAGAAAGATAACTATATACTTAGATAACGTTATTTCCGTTGCCATTTCAGTAATTTCCTCTTCTTTTGCTACCTATCCCGTTCCTTTCCTCTAGGTAACATTGCTTTTTAATAATGACTGCCCAACAACAATACTACAAGTATAAAACATTTTCAAAAGAAGAATGGAATCAATTAGTTTCAGAGCAATCATCATTGAATGACTTTAATATCTCAAATTCCAACAAGTTTTATCATCTATCATCTCATCCAATCACTTCATCATCTTCCATATCATTACTCCCTAATACATCCAACAGTAACACTCTAGTACCTCCTAGTACTTCTACATCAAATTCATCTACTAATAATACAGGAACCTATTCCAAAAATAGAGAAATATCCATGTCGAAATTATTACTAAATTACTTCATTTCCCTTGCTTATGAAGAATCAAGTATTAGAATGGCCAAAGAATTAGGATTTGTGAAAAATAATAAAGATGCAATAGAATTTAATCAATTATATAAAATCACTGAAAGACATCGTATAATGAAATTGATTAAATTAGGTCAGATTTTAAAAGCTATCAATTTGATTACGTCCGTCTTTGGTATATCTATCCTAGAGAATAGTACAGAACAACAACAAGAGGGTAATGATGGTGATGATTTACATTTTAATTTGTTACTTTTAAATCTTATTGAAATGATTCGTTCTAATCATCAAAGTAAGAAATCTGCTGCTGCTGCTGATGATGATGATGATGCTAATAATGATTTTATATTGAAATTGATTCAATATTCAAAGGAAAATTTGGCAATTAAAGCTTCGACAAATAAATACCATATGGAACAATTAGAATTAGTAATTACGTTATTATTGTTTCCTAATGATGATGAAAGTAATGAAATATTTTCCAAGAAATTACCAAGACCTTTAAAGAATTTGTATTCTTTATCATTAAGGTCTAAAATTGCAAATTTACTCAATAAGAAATTATTAAATTGTATTCATTCGAACGTTTCAAATCAAAATAAATTCCCTGATTTATTAAATTTAAAACAATTTAATGAGTTTGGGAACGCAGCAAATTCTAATACAAGTAATCAAAATAAAATATTACTTGATGAAGACAATGATTTAATCACACAATCAAAGAATACTAGAATGAAGAATAGTAAGAAAAACTCACATCGTCATCACCAGCATGATCATGAGGATCGTAACGATGAAGCTGAAATAGAAATTGAAGAGGAAGAAAAAGACGATGAAACCAAAAAGGAAAATACAGATACAGTAAATTCTTCAATATCAGGTAACATAATAGAGTCAAATGACTTCCCGAGACAAAGTTCATTAACGTCAAATAAACTATCCGATTTCGAAATTAATGATAATTTGAATGATTCTAGTAGCAATTATTGGAATGAAACGAAGAAAATACTAAAACAAGATGATAATAATATATCAAAAGATATAGATAGAAACAAAGTAGGAAACCAAGGCGCATCATCATTATCTTATTCATTATCGTATGAACCAAATTTAATACAATTGATCAAATTGTGGGCTTGGTGTGAAAATCAATTACATGCTAATGATATCGGTGTTCCTCGTGTAGAGAATTAAGACATTCATTTTATTTTTTATTTCTATCTTTTTAAATATTATATGTATAAACGTATATATATGCGATCCATGCGTTAGCAAATATTCATCCCTTCATTCATTCAATTGACCATTCCTAAAGAATAAAATTACATCTTATGGTATCATTAGTTTCAAGCTTTAAGAAACATAGTTGAATATCGTCTACAGAATGTGGCAAAATTTCATCGTTCCTGTTATAAATTTCAACTCCATTTGAGATTGTGAATTCTTTTTCTCGTTTACCGTTTTCTTTTCTATCCTTCATAAGTTCATGATAAATTTCGGAATCCTTAAACAAATAATATAATTTTTCTCTTAATAATTTTAATGAACAACCGAATTCCACTCGTTTCTCATTCTCAAAATCTTCTGGAGAGAATTCAATATGGAATTTGAAAGGTTTATCTAAAATTGAATCCCCATTTTTTCTCTCTACAACATAACAATTTATATATAAAGAGGAAACATGAACAGGCTTAGAGAAAAATTTATCTCTATCTTCAAATTCTTCAATAACAATCCCATTTTTTTCATCTAAATATTCATGACTATGAAACTCTTCATTAATAAGCATTCGATGTAATCTTAAGCTTTCATCAATTTTACCATTATTCAAAGCATCGTAAGTTTCCTTTTGTAATAGTGACATCTCAATAGTAATGTACAATTCTTGACAAAATGCAACGAACCCAATTATTATAAGATATAATGTTATTCTACCACTAATTCGATCATCATGGATAAATTGGTGAACGTATGGTTGCCTGGATAACCACGTTATTGCTTCACTTTCAAGTTTTAAATATTTGTCACATAATAAATTCATTACCATCTTTACATGCATTGTTCCTAAATTCAAAAACCGTAATTTGTTTGGGCTCAGTAAACTGGACCTCTTTACATTTTCTTCCAATTTTGACTTTACTTTTCAAAAGAAAAACCAATGCTTCATAATGACATTTAAATGTTTTGGTAATTTTCCCATTGAAAAAAATGGTGTATAATCATTTTCTAAACTTACACACTCTAAACGATTTCAGTTTGAATAAAATCAGAGTGCTAAACGAAGGGGAATAGTAACAAAAACGATATTACCGCGAAACTTTTTTACAAGCGGCGCTAACAACATTTTTTCTTGGCGCCATTCGAAACTTCCGGTACGTATTTTGTTTCAATGATTTGAATGAGCTAATTCTATTAGAACATTTTCAACTTTATCAACCCATCTTAAAAAGTTGTTATCTTTCAATTTTTCCTTGATTATTTTTTTACTAATTTTATATTTTGATTTATGTTCTTTCTTTGAAGTTTCTTTTTCTATTTTTCCAACTTTTCTCTTCACTTTTTGAAGCATTTCAATTGTGGGAAGATTAGAGATGTTGTTATTGTCTTCTTTTTCTTCCTCTTCCTCTTTCCCTTTCTCAATTTCTTCAGATATAGAGATATAGTTTTTGTCAGGATTATTGTTTCCTTGTTCTGAAAAATTTTGTCCCGAAGAAGCAATCCCATTTTTACTATATACTTCCTCTCTTTGTGTAAAACTGTTTCGTGTTGGTAAATTCAATTTTTCAAATGATTCTTTCTCCAGATTGGAATTATCAAATAATTTGGAGGTAGTAACATCATTGCAATGGTTTACATCCATATTGTTACTATTAACAAGAGCAGGGGTATTAAAGGCAAATTGAGATTGAGAATAATCCAAGGCTTGAGTAGGCTGCATTTCCAATTGAGAAAATGGGAACATTTGAGAATTCAGTAAATTTTGGGTTTGTATTTCTTGTGGAAATGAGTCATTCTTGTTATGATTTCTTATTTCTATATTTGGATTAGAATAATTTATTGGATTGTTGGCAATACCAATCATCCTACTCCTATCTAGTGCAGTATTGCTAAGTCTACCATTTTTCATTACAAATTGCATTGAGATTAAGATAGAACAAATCCTAGCAAAATCAACATCCTTTTCTAAACTGATCTGGAACCTTCTTAAATAAACTACACCATTAGTTTCATTTGATAAGTACTTGCATGACAATGTGGGTGATTTAGCTGAAAATTGAATTATTTGCGAACTAAGAGGAGCAATTGGTGAACAAACTTCTTCTAAAATGGTAAAATTGCCAACTGGGTCCCCGGATATTACTCTGAATGATACTATTGAATGAGATATTCCGTTAATATTAGGATTAAAGTGCAGCAGTTGAAATGTTAAAGGTAGTTCAGGAGATGTTTGTGAATGATGTTTCCATTTGTCCAATGGTAAGGGTTTCTGTTTAGTTTGGAACCCCAATGGTGCCAAAATTGGTTCTTCAAATTTGGAATATAATTTCAAAGGAGAAGAAAACATTGTAGATTACTTTTATGAAAATGTTGCTATCCTTATGTCTTTGCTCATAGAAACGTGGAATCGTTCTTGTTGTTGTATTCTGGATTTTAAGGCTGTTCTTGTTTTGATTAGCCGCCCAGCTCTGTTTTCCATTCTACGCTTTTTTTGGTCCTTTTATGTTTTCCGTACTGCCCTAACAAAATGTCATACATCACCTCAATGCTATCACAGAACATTGTAAATGTTAACTCACACAGCGACATAGATATTAAACTCAAGTCTTGTGAATTTCTTAATGGTTACATCTACTTACTCACCTCTGAATTTGCTTTTCTCTTATGTACGTCTGCTTAATGCCCTTTTAAAAAGGAAGGGTGTTTTATACAGCTATAAAATAAAAAGAAGTACCGTTTATATAATATCAATGTATTTAATATATTCGACACTTTCCGTATAGTTAGACCCTTATAGCTAATTTTAGTTCCAATGATTCCCGTTCTGTGGTTTACCTTTAAGTAGTTTAGATAGCAAATGTAAGATAATAGTTTTCAAGACGTTGCTTGCAAAAAAAAAGAGAGTACTCGTTATTTCTGTTCATTATCCTTTACTAATCGTGGCTATTGGTACCACTAAAAAAAAATACAAACTATATAGGTTCTGACAAACATACGGGATTATCTTCCAACAGTGCTAATTTATGTGATATGTATTTCTGAACTATATTGCACAAACTGAAAGGGAATTTCTCTCTGGGTTACTCAAACGGTTGAAATAAACTTATTTAGGTAACACCAATGATGGTAACCTCGTTATTAAAGATTTACCATCTTGTTCCAATAACAATATAGTTAGAAATTTAATAAAGAATGATTTTGTTTGTAATCCAGAATGGTGTTACGAGTATACCTAATCCGGCAGTGACTTTAATACACTCAAGAATAAAAACAGGAAGCTGCTGTGTTGTATTATGTACAAACCACAGGTTGAAGTTCTAGGATGAACTTCTGTCGTTTTTTCCTTCTGACAGACCGACTATGAATTTGAAGTCAGCGGATCGGGATATCTGTAAAATGTGTCAAAAGAACAAAAAGCTCATCGAGAAACATAGAGGTGGGTTGAAATCGTCAAATAGACTAGAGAACAACGCTGAAAACTAAGATACCACAGACGTTTCTCATTAGACAAGACACCAATTGTCTTATTCCAAGAGAAGATAAATGGTATATTTTTATACTTCACAACCAACAGAGTATTCTGCACCTCATACACTAGTGGCTGGGAAGGATAAATTCGAAAACGATGTTCTCATCAAATATGGGTATAGAGAGCTAAACTATATGTGGTTCCATGCTGATAAATATTCTAGTGGTCATATTTATTTACAATTAAATGAAACAGAGAAGGATTTGAATGATGTCCCCAACGAGGTCGTTAATGATTGTTTACAACTTTGTAAATCGGAATCAATTCAAGGTAATAAATTAAATCAATGCCTTATTGTTTATACGCCATGGCATAATTTGAGGAAAAATAAATATATGAAACCAGGAGAGGTTAGTTTCAAATCCATGAAAGTTGTCAAGAAATTGGAATGTTTCTCAAGAGATAATAAAGCTTTGAATAGATTGATGAAAACAAGAGTGGAAATTATTGATGGGGTAGAAGAATTATTATATCAAGCTAAAAAATCTAAAGATCCAAAATTTTTTCAAAATTATTTGTCTATTAATAAAGAAAGATTGATACTTGAAGAAAAAGAAAGAAAAACCGCTAAAAAACAAAAGAAGAAGAAGAAAGAGGAAGATGTTCAAGAGCAATTAGTAATAGAGACTGAGTTGTAACCTTCAAGTAACTAATGAACTGACATCTTACTACCTTGATGATGTCTGACGTTCATTCTCAACAATTCTTAGGTAGCCATGCATTCACGTACGTATCGGGTTTAGTACTCCTGAACATAATCATTTTAGCAGATTTAATTTTTGTTTGTCTGGTTGTTCAAATCATATAAACGAAAACACTTTCTGCAACAGGTGAGCACTGCAAGATAAGAGGAGCATTTAGACCAGATGTCCAGGACTTGGGACGCAATTCCAATGACTCAGCTTACAGAAACCTTTAACTCGATGAAAGTACCAGAGTTCCGAAGTCACTGAAATATATAGGTATGGATCAGAATAAAATCATAAAAAGTTGTTTTAGGTAAATACATGACCTTACAAGTCAATATCTGATATCGTGATAAACTATACTGGTTGGCATTTTTTAGAGTTGGTTTTATAATGGACCAACCAAGTTTAGTATAGTTTCAAGGCAATATCATATGCAAGCTTGTGTACTTTGTATGATGATTTTTTAGTACATTTTACTAACAAGTTTTCATTTAGGAAATTAGGATATAGAGCGCAGTGTTTAATTGTACTCGCAATTATGATTATCAACATAATCTAGATTATATATGTACCTCGTGCTCTTTGCATAACTATTTTACATGATTATGTAATTTTGAAGTGACAATTTCTCGAATCAGACTTGAATATACCTATATAATTATCTTATCACTTGAATGGCCTACCAAGGGGTATTTTAATCTTCTAACGGTATATGCATTATCAAATGATTCCTTTTAAGAATCATATATATCAAATATTACCTTAGAGGCTATACTTGACTAATTAGTAAGATTACGGTTATATAAAATCCCGCCAAGTCCGGTATTTTTTTATATAGCCAGCAATTGGAACCTTCGGATAAGATCATTGCGTTTTTCTTTATGCTACATGATGCAGTTTCCTTTATGGTATATGATGATGTAGGTAGGCTATATCCCCTTCTTTTAATAGCATCCCTTAATTAGAGAGCTGCATTATTAGGAAAGAAAAGGTGATTACTCCACTTTTGAATGTTCTGAATACGGACAACCTCACCTAACCCCCATTATACTATTTTTATTGATAGTCTCCCTGATACGTCATAAATTAATTAATGAATGGAACAGAATATTTTCGAGAGAAAAAACACGACGCGTGAAGTCATTCTGCGGGATATTTACTGTGAAACGCCAAAAAAAAACCACGCCATTTCTTATCAGAAATCCTAAAACAAAAGGAAAAACCGCAACAAAACTATTTTAGGAAATACATCTTTGAAACTTCTTTCGACGTCCGAGATTACTTACTCAAAAGGGTAATTAGGCTATTTGAATACAGAATTCAGATGGCTTGGCATTGATCTTTTCTTTGTATTCACTGAGGTAAGCATGTAGTTTCGAGCTTTCGCGTTACTTATATTTTTTTCACGATCTTTTTTTAGAAATGCCAGCCGAGTCAACGAGAACTTCCAAGATTCAACTATATAAGAATGGAAAATATAACTTCTAAATGCAGTGTTTCGTCATTTTCCATATCTGTTTTCTTTCATAAAAATTCTAGATAATCAATCCGAAACCAATCTTTGACACACAAAAAACAATCACTAATTAAAATGGCTTCTTCTACCTCTTCTTCCTCTTCTAGATCTGTCCATACTAACAGTGCCTTAGTATCTACTGGTGTTGTTGCTGCCTCTTCCGTCACAAGTGTCAGTTCTACTGCTTCTACTTCCACCAGAAGCAACTCATCCTCTACTACCTCTAAGAATGCTGCTCCAGGTATGGTTGCTAACCCAATCTCATGGAAATATGGTGTCGCTTTAGGTGCTGTGCTTGCTGGTTCTTTTGTCTTAGGCTCTGGTATTTAAAGTCATGTTTTCTAAAATTATTCATGCTGATTCTGTGACGTACTGAATTTCAATGCCACTCCAAGGGTCTTCACATATGTATGATCACACTGTACAACCATATATTCCACCAAACTAAAAAAAAGATTAATTTAAATTCTGGTAATTCATATCCTGTTAAATTACTAATAAAAAAATACAACTGCATCGTTTAATATAAATAGCCACCATATTTAACATTTCCTATTCTATATAATATTATAAATAGTATAAAATTTTATTCTAGTTTTTTCAGTTTCAATTTTGTTTGTAATATAGTTATATTTTTGTCACAGGTTTTGGTTTCCGTTCGATTCTAGCACGCGCATCGAGGAAATACATAAACAATAGTAAAAATGGCGGTAATAAAAAAAATGAAGCTTTGACACTTTTTTGCAACAACTCATCGATAATCATCTGTGTAGAAACTCCTCAGGAAAGGAGATAAAGAACAATATTGAAGAGTCAACTGGAATACAGTTTTAAGCTATTGGTAAAAATTAAAAACAAAAAGGAATCCACAAGTAACACAAATGATAGCATTTTTTGAGGCTTTATGGCAAAGTATTTTTGAACCAGGTACTACACCACAGTTAATAATTGCAACACATGTATCATTCATTGCATTATTTTGTACATTAATATGGTTGATCTATGCCACCAAGGGAAATATCCACTTCTGTATTTTGTTAGCTATCGCATTCACCCTTTGGATTATTGTTATTTGGTTCATTAGAGAATTGGAGAATGTTAAATTAAAAAGTAATGAAGAATTAGGTATTCCTAAAGAATTATCTGAGAAGGGCAAAGATTCAACTAAGAAGAAGGAATCTGTGGTTGAGAGTAAGACAGCAAAGTCTGCTACTACTTCAGCTAGACCAAAGTCTACGAACAACACCACAAGATCAAGAAAAGCTTAACGATAACCGATTTATTATTTTAGTTTCTATAGATTAGATACTCTACCTGTATTTAGCAACATATAATATAATATACGCACAATAATATATCTGTACATAGATATACAATAACTAACATATATCCTCCTTCTTTTAAAATTATTTATAGTTAATATTGCCCTTTCAGGTTTATTTTCAATCTGGACAGACGATTAATTGGACCTTTCACTGGTGGAATCCCGAAATAATTCATCTTCTATTATTTCAGCTTTCAGTTTGGACATTGCTTCATCAAATGTCATGATATTTTTGCCGCTCTGTCTTCCTGTGCAAATTCCTTCAAAGATTTCAAGTAGCTAGGCTTTATTGTATTTCTAACCGAGGACATGCCAGACCTATTGGACCTGGATAAACCTTTGATTGACCATTATAGGGTTGCCTCACATGATAATTTATGGTATTTGGTTAAGAGTACCATGGAAGCTCCCCCGGTGAAGTACAACAAAGCCTCGCTAGTTGAAATCTTTGACGATATCTCTACTGAAAAGCAGAGCGACAAAGATATTGTGACATTCGATGATGAAATGTCGAAGCTGAAGGACAAGCTAATGGAAGAGGAATCATTTCAGGATTTCGTCATTAGAAGGCATGATGCAAAGGATGCCCTAAAAGAGGAGAACCCTGATATGTTTTCGGTTACCCAATATCTAGCAGACGCGAAATTATGGTTAGATGATGTTGGGAAAGTTCCACATAGTTGGAGTTTGTTGAAGGTGAAACTGGTAACTTTGATTAAAGACGACACTGAAGCGGATTTCTTGGTCCAAAAGGTGTTATAAGAAGCTTTTTAGAGAACCTACTAACTTCTCTTTTGTCGACCAAGCTGGAAACACCACTTTTGGCTCAAATAAAGTGATGTTGGTAAACAATAATAAGTTTAATAGACATATTAAACCTAATTCAAATAATTCCAATAGGGAATTGAAACTGTCTTTTTCAAAAAGCCTTATGTCAATGGTTTGGTTTATGGTATCCTGACCGAAAACACGACTAGTCTATTGTTGCATGGTAAGTGTTACAAATGTGGTGACACGTACAACCAGGAACACAAAAGTGGGACATGGCTAGATGATTATGCCGCTATGATGGGTGGTAATAATAATAGTAAATAATGTGTACTAAATACTATTTTCCGTTGTTTATATTTTGATAATTATGATATTAAGTATTTTACCACTACCTGAAGCAGTATCTATGACCAATAACGGAACTATTAAAGGTGACATACGTTCAAATTGAAACATGCAAACGATTTGTTTGCAGATATATCGGGAAGAGATATATCATAATGAAATGAGTTGACTGTTAACACACGTTTATTACATAATGCTAGTTTTATCGACGATACCGAAGCTACTTCAACAAGTGTAAGTGATAAAGAATGGTTTTATACCTTCGAAGAAAACAGTCGATTATACTAGAGTCTTTAGAAGGAACAAATGTAATCTAGCGTTAGGGATGTCCTACTTTTGACTTCTTGGCAGAAGTGTTGTTCGCTATTATTTTCTACTGACATAACAAACTTTACAGACACGTAGGTTTTAATCTGGTTGAATTACGTATTTTATAAAATATAATATAAACTAAGCCCAGTATTAAGAAACGTTCTTGCTATCAAAGACATACTTTCTTAATATCCTTCTCTTCCAATATAGTGAATACATTTTTCACTTGGAAACGCCTTTTTCTGTTACCCATCGTAACCATGATTTTCATTCAGGGTTGTCATTGCTTCTAACCTCTTCAAGGGATAGTAAAATAGACCTAAGTTTTTGATTAGGGCAAGTTTTTATAAAGGGTTCGTAAAACATGATAAATATTTCCGAGAATTTCAAAATATTGAAAAATAATAATAATAATAATAATAATAGAAATGAGCTTTCTGAACAGATCCGACTTATAATTGAGGTAGTTTGTAGACGAAGCATTCAGTGTCAGTTAACTGTTGCCAAAATCATAATTTTATTATCATTAGCCCCACCGCTTCTATCCAACTAATAATCATTTGAGCTGGAAATACCAATTTCAATACCAATTTCAGTATATCTGCGGCTCATCGGTTCACCTAAAAACCAATCTTTATAAATAGAAAAAAAGATGGACCCTCAAATGCAAACAATTAATCAGCCTCATCATCCTCATATACTGTCTGCACAAGTGCAGATGAGAGAACAATTACTGCACGATGATATTGGTGAAATAGACATCACCCAAGAAACTCCGATATCTATAAAGAATGGACCTGGCCGCGTATACCAACAACAACAACAGCAATACTTTCCTTCACAACCACAACCACAATTACAGCAACAAAGAATGCCCCATCCAAATCAATTATATCCTCAACAGGTATATGCTCAAAATGCACAGATGTATCCTAGAGGGCAACAGCAGCAGCAACAGCCCCAATCACAGCAAGAACAACCCCAGTTCAATTACCAACAAAATCATCATCAACCAACCCAATTTCAACAATATCCAAACCAGAGGATGATCCCTCAATATAATAATAGCCATACTAATATTCAACAAAGACAATCACCACAACCACAACGGCAGCAGCTGCAGTACGTGGATACAGATCCTTATGGTAATGTGGTAACGAAGAGAGATGATGATGACGATGGTGATAATGGAAGAAGATCGTATTCTTTAAATCAAAAGTCTATATCTAATTTTTTTAAACAAAAAAGTCATATCTCCTTTGGTAAAAATAAGAAAAATACCTCTTCACAAGCATCACCATCAAACTCAGCTGAATCAAAAACAAGGCGTCATTACGGTAACAATCGTAATTTTAATCGTGGTTCTGCAGACGACGGTGATAAAGATGAAGGTGGCGAAGACGAAATTGTTATGGATGAAAATGTTAACTCAAAAACATACACTTTCAACGATATCCAAACATTCGGTTATAAAAAGGGTGATAAATTGAATGTCACAAGTGATACTACTCCAATCATACCAACTTTAGTGACTAATCAAAACGGGAAAAACATGAACAATACCGAATATAGGAAATATTTAACGAACCAGAAAAAATTGGCAATGACAAATTTTACAAAGCAAAATACAAATGTAAATAATGGTGGTAATACCGCCCAGCCTGCTCCAAATCCAAGAGCTATGTCCCTGCAGACTTCTTACGCTAATAATACTCCATATTTTCAACAATTCCAGCAGCAACAGCAACAGCAACAGCAAATGCAAGGACAAGTACCAAATCAACTGAATCCTCAACAACAGCGTTTCCCACCTATCCAAAATGGGTTGCAGAATAATGCTAGCAATAATATACGAGCAAATTCATTAATGACCGGTAACCGTCCAATGCAAAACTTCCAACAAAGACCTGTTAACAATAGATTACCTCTCCAAAACAATCCGATGCAATATCAGCCGAATAACTCACCAGGACCCAAGCAATCTCAAATACCTCCCTATCTACAACAACAGCAACAACAATCACAGCAAGGTCCAAGAACCATGTCACTAACTAATCTTCCTTCGAACAGGCTTTCACCAACTAATAATTCAAGATTGCCACCGTCAATTCCACCTGGCCCAACCATGCAATCTACAGCAATAGCTCCTATGGTAAATCCTCAAATGCAGCAATTTCAAAATTATAACGGAATCCCACCGCAACCACACCAACCGACTCAACCGCAGCTGCAAAACCAATCATATGGATTAGCTAATAATACTACCGATACTTCAATGATGGACCAAAACGCAAGTAACAATACGTCGTCGACTTTGTCACAATCTCAAAGTAACAATCAATTACAAACTGGTTCTATCTCCTTACCAACACAAGCAAGAAATGAGAGGGAATTTTATCAAAAAGCTGAATCAAATTTGTCCTCCTCAAACCCATCTATCGATAGTCCACAAAATACAGAATCTAACGCTGAATTTTCTTCTAATCCAACTTCCAGTAATACTAATCCCTATAGTAATGATCTAATACGGGGAACAGAAAATAAAAATAAATTAAATATTCTGAAGTTATCTCAGCCACAACAAGAAGAAAGAGTACAACAACAACAACAACAACAACAACAACAACAACAACAACAACAACAACAACAACAACAACAACAACAACAACAACAACAACAACAACAACAACAACAAGATCGCATTATGAAGGAAGAAGAAGAACTTAAAATAAAAAAACTAGGAGAAAGAACAAGAACAGGATTAAATTTAAGACCAGTGAGTCTATTACAGAACGGATTACAAGATCTCTCTTTGAACGATGATTCTGTCAATTTCAATTCGAACAGAATATCTAACGCTACATATCAATCTACATTTAGTGATTCTCCTGTGAAGAATAATATTTTGAATAGACAAACTGGTATGTATAAATTGGAAAATACTACTGATGTCAATGAATACGTGACAGCTCAAGAATTCCCCTTTCAAAGAAACTCAATACAATCAATTGATGGTGCCAATCGGCCAGCCACCGATGATATTACATCCACTGACGACATTGAAACATTGAAACAATCTGAAATTGTTGACACAAACGCAGAGGTAAAGAGAGATTTTGAACCGACAGGCAATAAGAGAGCATCATTAATGAAAGTTTTTAAAAGATTGTCGAAAGCTGATGTGACAACAAGAGATACCACCAAGTTAAGCAAAAGAAATTCGAACATTGTTAGTATAAGTAGTTTCAATAGTGCAGTCGATGATACTTTCCAAAATAAAAATGATCTAATTTTATCAGCACAGCTTGTGCAAGAAAAGGAGGAACCCAATAATAAAGTATTGAATGAAGCTGAACATCACAATGCAGAAAGTAGCCGTCAAGCATCATCGATGTATTCAGAAGCTGCGGAAGTGAAAAACAATGATAGTCAAGAAGATCATACGTTCCACAATAACCCATTTAAGAGAGATAAGAAGGATATTCGTACTTCATCAGTGACAGCTCCGATAGTGACAGCACCGATCAGTGATGCAGATGAAGCCAGAGAGATCAGTGACGGTCCAATTGATGAAGTTGATGACTTTGTCTTTGATAATACTGCACCAAAGGAATATGAACCAAGCTATACCGCACCGAACAAGTCAGAAAGAAGGAAGACTTTATTGATTTCTGGGGAGCAATTAAACATAATTAACGAGAATCGTGAATTGATAAAGGAGTTGACACTAGTATCTACTGAGTTGGCTGAATCTATTAAAAGAGAAACGATATTAGAATCTAGACTTCGTAATGGCAATAATGGAAACGATATGAATGGTCAAAATGATAATGTTAATGGGAATATGGACAGAGAAATATCGTTAGATGATTTTGAAATAGAACTTCGAAAGAAATCAAGTAAGATTGTAGAATTAATTCAGCAATTAAATGATGAAAGATTGAAAAGGTTTATTGCAGAAGAACAAGTGTTATTACAAGAGAATGGAGTGCAACCAAGTTCAATTGAACTAATTCAAACGATAACTGATTTGAAACAATCAATCGAGATGAAAGACGAGGAGGTTAAAACATTAAAAGAACAATTAGAAAATATACAGGCGCATCATTTATAAAGGATTAGAATATACAACATAAAAAGGAATACACGTCTTGTATTAATATAGTATTTGACATTAACGAATGTAGAAGAAACTGTCTTGTAGTATGTTTTTATCTGTTTCGGGGTTACCCGGTTTGACAGCTGAAAGAAAATCTCGAAGAAGAAGAATATTTCCAGATTTCAGATTTGAATCGCCTTTGGAAAGTAGAATAAGGACTAACTTTAAAGAAGACTATGAAGAAGGATTCTATTCAATCATTGAAAAACAAGTTCGCTAATCCTATCTGATCGATAAGTTTTCAAAAAGAGAAGTTTTTACTACTACAATAAACGAAACTCTCCATCAACAATGTTTAATAGGAAAAGAAAGGGAGATTTCGATGAAGATGATGGGTATCGTGATTTCAGACCTCGAGCACCAAAGAGACAAAGAATCCCACCTGTTGTTCAATTATGTAAGGAAATGATGCCTGATATTTGTACCATTGGTGAATCATTAAAAGCTTTTGAAGATGATATTAAATTCTTAAGTGAAGCTATCATAAATGAGTATGGTCATGAAGATTATTTCAATGAAGCATTGTTGAAAACTTTATATTCTGTTGTTGTGGAACAGCCTCAAAAGCAAGCTGCCATTGCATTGTTGACTATGGTAGTCAATGCAGAAAACAATGTTGCTGGGAAAAGTATTATCAATTTCTTTTTCGAGCAGTTACAACATAATTGTAAAGAAAGTATTAACGATGATTTCCAAGTTACTTCTAACGAGACTGGTCCATGGAATAAAGTCAAGTTGATTTTAAGATACTTATCTATGTTATCTCCAATTATGATTAAGGACGATATAATTGCAATTTATAAGAGATTATTTGAATTGGCTGTGGAATTAAACAATAAAGAAGAAACTAAGAGGGTCCCATTATCTGAAGCCATTTATGTCAACACTTTACTAAATATCCCCGCTCTTTTCGTTTTCAATAAGACAGATGAATCACTGCAACAAAAAGTGGAAGAATTAATTACCTATGTGGAAACTAATTACAAAATTAAACAAATTAATGTTGATCTTCTACGAGAATATAATACAAGTAGTCCGTATCCAGTTACCGAATTAATTCAAATTGCGTTACCAAACGTTAAAGAGGTATTAGCTAACAACATGGAAAAATTGTATGAATTATATAACGATTGGTCAGAAATGTATCCAACAAAAGGTGTTGATGAATCAGGCTTCAATGATGCATTAGAATTGCCCACTGTTGAACAATTAGAATCGTTTGTTAATTTAGATAGAGGGTTCGGATCCGTCGACAGTATGTGGAAGACACCAAGATACATTTTCCATGTTTATTTACCTAATTCTACGGGTAATTTTGAAACTGTCGTTCCAATTACAACATACGCTGGTCAATTATTCAATGACATTATCATTGATATAGTGGAAAGTTTAGAATTTAACAGGAAGGAAGTGGCCAAACAAGTTGTCACATTAGATTTGTTTTATAAACCTGGTATTTTCGCTGAAGCAGGTTCATCCATCGCAGATTTAATTCAATCTCATGAAGAAAATCCATCTAACTCTACTTATAAGATAGAAGATTTAGCAATTGAAACCATTTTAAGTTTGATTTTCAAATTACCTAATGTCTCTCAACCATTTGCTTATTTCTATACTTTATTGGTGGATATTTGTCAAGATTCACCAAAGGCCATTGCACCAGTTTTCGGTAGAGCCTTTAGATTCTTTTATAATAATTTGGATGATTTAGACTTTGAATTGAAATTAAGATATTTGGATTGGTTTTCCATTCAAATGAGTAATTTTAATTTTTCATGGAAATGGAAAGAATGGGAAAATGATTCTATTAAATTCAATGGAATTGCATATAATCCGAAGGTCAATTTCATTAAGAATTTAATTCATAAGGAAATTAGATTGACGTCAAATTTGGTTGAAGTGGAAGATAGTTTACCTGAGGAGTTTAAGCAATACTTAAATACATCATTTATTTCTAACGATAAAATGATGGACTACTATCAATCATTATTTACTAATCATTTAGTCACAATGGAAGATGTTAAAGTTGATGACTTATTTTTCAAATTGGATAGCGTCCCAATGGAAGCGCAAGTTCGTCAAATTTTAGATTATATTCATAAACCAAACAATCAAAGAGAACTGAAAGATTTAGAAGAAATAATCAATACTATCAAAGAAGAATATGGTAATGAAATTACAGATTTCACTCGTTTTGTTATCATAGTAATCATGCAGGCAGTAGTTCATTCTGGTAGTAGATCATTATCTCATGCTAATAAATATATCAATGATTTGAGAGATGAATTACTTGAAATTTTCAGTAAATTAGAAATGGATCAAGATTTGAAAGAATATACAATGATTGAAGCTGTGTTAAGATATTGGAATACAAACTCACAAAACGGGTTTTTAATTGTTGATGCGTTGAAATTCGCTAAATTAGTTAGTACCAAGAGTATTTATGATTTCTGTTTTGATGAAAGTAATCTGAATGATGGTATAAATCATGGGCTTATCGAATCTACTGCGATTGAAGCCATTTTCAGGAATTTATCTCAAGAACTTATATCGAATCCCCAATCTGTTGCTGATTTTGAGATTGTCTTTGAGAAATTATGTATTATTGTTAATGGTACTATTAAAGATTTAGGAGTTCAAGAAGATGAAGATATTGTCGTACCTAATGTGTCTTCAGATATGGATATTGATTTTACCGATGTGAATGAATCAAGAAGATTTAATTTAAGTTGGAAATATGCTACCGTTACGAGTTTTATTAAGAGTCTTTTAAGAAAATATTCAGATGAATATCGTGTTCTAGTTGATAAATTCAATAGTGGAATTGAGAATGCAATTCCTCATGAACCAACAAGAGCACAAATTTCCAAATGGATAAATGAAGTTAATTCTATTTAAAATTGTTTCAATTTTGGCGTGGTATTATGTAGTTTATTATCTATCTTCTACTGTATATTGTATAGTATATGTAATTCTTTTTTGTTACAATAAGTAATAGCCATAGTTTACGGCTTGGCTAACTTTTACTACATGTAATTCAATATTAAAACGTTACAAAGAAAAAAACTACGCAGGTATTTTTGTTATGAAAAGATGCTTGAAATATCAAAGGATTTTTTATTCGATGAAATTAAATTAGAAATTAAATAGATTTGACTAAATTAGTTTACTACTAGAAGTACCTGCGGGACAGTACATATCTCTAGTAGGTGGTTATGCGATGAGGTTGACGGTTTTATATATGTAGTATAATGCATGGTAAAGTTCTTGTTATTAGTGTTGTTGCTGGCGTTGTTATTAGTGTTGTTATTATTGTTACAATTGTTGGTCTGAGTTATTGAATAATCATATTAATGGTGTATGACAGTACCGTAGCTTTCCACTTTCGAGACCATTTCTTGAGGGGAATTTTGGATTGGTATAGGTTCCAAGGGGTCAGGTTCACCATCTTCATCTAATATTACAGTAGACGGTATTCTTTGTGCTACGGTACTTGTACTATTTCTTCTAATTACGTAGGAAGGATTTCTTTGAGATTCTGGGAAATATTCCATTTCATCAGGTGCTGCAGCGCCAGTTCCATCGTCATAATCCAGGTCGTAATTAGAGTTGTTTTGTGTTAAGTCGAATGGCTCATTATAATCCTTATCATTATTATTAATAATTATATGCGGTAGTGAATTTTGATTATTATTATTATTATCATTATTATTAGTTTGAGCAGCCGGTGTTTTCTCCTCATGATAGAAACTTTCATTCCATAAATTTTTGTTCGTTTGTTTTTGCTGTTTCGAGGTATCATTCCCCATCAGTATATCATGGAAATATAGAGATAAATTAACAAATTGTACGAAATCATCTCTTGCAATTTCTTTATTTGAGAATTGGAAAGATTCATAGAGGTCAATAAACGTATACGCCTTTTGAACCTGATCATAATTCCGAGTATTACCTTCGATAAATTGACGGTAAATCAAATCTGAGAATGAATCATTCAAATTAAAGTCAGTAGCATAGGTATTTAAAAAGATACCCTTGTATTTTAATGTCTCTGTGACACTTTTAACACAAACTTTATAGTTCAAATATTCCGGGAATAACTTCTCTATATTGGGGTCATCACATCTAATGGGTGGTTCTAATCCTGGATGGATTACAGGATCCTTCGGTATCTTAAATAGGACTGTCAATTCTTTTGATCTTTCCATGTTTTTAATTATGTTCTCCCTACTGGGGGCATGCGGCAGATCTGCTGTGGTGATAGGTACGTACCTTCTCGGTATATCCTTGAGACAACTCTTATGAAGATACATTCTACCTACTATGCTGATTATGCAGACGACAGCGAATGCTACTAGGGCACCTACTACTATGAATGTGTTTAATGCGTTATTTTCTGATTGAGAAGCTTGAGCTATGGAATCAATGGGTAAGACTGATGAGAATCCAATTAACAATAGTATAGATATGAATAAGGAAGCCTTATAGAGCCAACTTTTGATCTTTATTATTGTCGGCATTCTAAGAGGAGGTGTGTATAAATGTGGTGTTATTTTATGAAAAAAAGTTTGTTGATTGCGTATGCTACTGTATAGTCATTCCTTTGTTTATATCGATATTTGACATGTGTTTTCTATTTGTTTATATCCTATTAAGAAGAATATGGATTCAAGCGGCTATCCAGAGATCATAAAAATCTGGATAACCCATCGAACGACAACTATCAAAGGTTATTTAATAATTAATGTTGCAATTTCATTATTCTTTTCTTATTTTTTTGGTGAAATTTCAAAATGATAAACTTCTTAACCCTGATATTGACATGGTGCGGCTCTATCACTATAAAGTAGGGCCGCAACACATTCCTTTTTAATTTAACCCTTAGGTCTATCTGAGTGTATGCGGCACCCAGACATTTCCGAATAATGTCATAAAATAAAATAACAAAAATGATAATTGTTTTACTGTCGTAAAACTTCAACTTACTCTTACTACGTAGATATTGTCAATTACATACATACATACAGCTATCAATCATCTAATAACAAATATTCATCTTCTATCATGAATGAAATCTCATGGGCTTTCAACCATGTCCTTAGCACATTCAATATAATTTGATTATTCTCTCCGATACAACCTAAATGTTTCAAAGTCATAATAATATCATTAATTCTTAATCCCGTGACAGTAGAAATATTCTCCAACGTGACACCATCAAAATTGGCCAATTGACCTTCAATCAATTCCCAACAAATAATTTGTGACCAATATTTCAAATATCCAATCAATCCAAAGGGTGACAATGGTAACTCAGGCCCCGAGGTAATATTATCGAATTTGGACAATTTGTATGAAAATTCAATCAATAATGATCCCAATTTCCTTCTTTGATACGGTGGGAAAACCAAGATACAAGCTAGATTGTTCCTATTGTAAGATATCAAATCCTTCGAGAAGAATCCCATCGGGTTGGGCGTACTCGTCCCTGTTTCATATAGAATGTAAAAGTCATAATGATCTACTTTGAAATACATGGATTTGTTATCAAGAAATAATTTTGTGAAGAGACAAAGACATTGACAAAATAATTTATGTTTATATCCTTTTACTCTTCTGATGGTATATTTGGTACTTTTATATTTTATTCTCCCTGGGGGTGAGTTCTTGTAACGACATTTTAAAGTGTGTAATGCTAGTGAGTCGGAATCTGATGTGTATTTGAAACAATATTCACATATGTATAGAGTGTCTAACCAATAGCCTGAATTTGTTACCAATTTCCTTTGTTGTTTCCTTTTATTTCGCGCCTGCTTTGAGATAGAAGCAAATGTGACTGTTTTGGTATCGCGTGTTGGTAAAGAGTGTGATGGTACCGTCTTCCTCGACGGTGAGGTACCACTGATAGCGATATGTTGGGACGCGTGATTATTGTGATTATTATTAATACCAAGGGTCAAAGTATCTGGATTGAAATAAACATTACTACCATACCATGTGGGGAATCGTTTGTCTAATCCAAACTGGACTTGTTTGATGTTCCTTGTATTTAAGATCCCATATAAATTGTCTTCATCTTCTTCTTCTTCTTCTTCTTCTTCTTCTTCTTCTTCGACATCATATGCAGCAGCATCTATGTCTGTATCTGCATTAAGGTTGTTATTATTATTTGAGGTTTTCGCATTAATAGCATTGATCTTCCTTTTCTTTGTAGTTTTTGTAGTTTTTTTCTTCGAAATTATTGTATTAGTCTGTTGCTGATTCATTTCCATTGTCCCGTTATTGCAGCCATGCAGCCCTATTCAACCCCCCTCACCTTATCAGAAATGGAATAGGTAGACCGCTTACCGAAGCTATCATGTACAGATAATGTCTATAGTCTCTATGTAAGTTTAGCTTTGAGCGTCTATTCTCCACTCATCCCACTCCATCCCAATTTAATGTAATCTTATGTATGTATTGACATTTTTCAGTTTTTTCAGTTTTCCAGTTTGGAAAAGTTACCCATGGATCGATTCGTGGGTAGATACCGCGGGTATGTGTCACAAATCCATTAAACATTTATTTTTTGAAGGATTTGTGACGTTTTATGATTTTTCGAAAAGTAAACAAACTGGGAATTTCCAAAATCACTTTAAACGGCAAAATAGCGAGATGGGCTCTTGTCATTATTATTACAATATTGCAATAGTATACATAAAATACATAAAATACATAAAATACAATAAACAAAAGAATATTTAGGTAAATGGTTACGGCTTGACAAGAGATATAACTAATTATAAGATAGACATATCAGATTAGATCAAATCTTATACTCGAGGGAAAAAGATTTTTTGTTTTTATTATTGAATATCACAACTGATTGGTGCATTGACGTACAAATTTCACATCTTACATAGTCTCCTTTCAATTGATCCATATCCATCACCTTCATTCCTCATGGAAAATAGATATAACATCTTCAATGATACTCCTCGAGGAGATCATTGGATGAAGACATATGCGTCTTCATCACCGGCATCTCCAATTGACATTAAAACACAGGAGAAAGATGCTTTCTCTTCTTATAACGCTCAAACCACTAATAATAATGAACATGATTTTACCATTCGTTCGCGACATCCACGTTCATCATCACGATCTTCGCCAGATATACACTATACAGATCACCACTCCTCACCTCTTAATGGACAAAATAACAATAACAAGAACAGCAAGGGAAATGGCAATAACAACGCCAATATCCAACCACTGATATCCACAGATATATTAGAAGTCTCTAAACAAAGAACCCTTATCCTACTGTTATTCTTATTAATTCAAGGTTATAAAATTTATGATTTAATACTTTTAAAAAGTGGGTTACCTGTTCCTGGCATTTTATTCAATTCATCATCAAATTTTTATTCTCGTTTCAATTTCATCTCAAAATATTTAATCATTGACTCTATGTTCTTTTACCTTTTACCAACTTTTAATATACCAAAATTAACATTCACTAAATGGATTGTAATCATACAAATTGCTATAATGTCAATTACCACAATTGTCTTGTCTCAAGAACATAATTTTATATTTATTTCAATGATGATTACAAGTTGGAAAAAATTGTATTCCAAAGAATTAAGTGTCACAGGATCAACAATAAATCATAGAAAATTAATGAAATCTTCATCATCCTCTCATTTTAAAGGTGCGTTGACAATCAAAATATTACCTGAAAATACTGCAATGTTAAACCCTTTGCATGATTCCTTCTGTTTACCATTAGACTCCAACTTAAATGGTTATATACCAAATAATAGTTTAAATATACCAATTAGAATCAATTCCACACAAGAAATTCAATTCATTCAATTAGAATATAGAGATTTATACACAAATGAAATCCAATTAAGAAATTTAACAAAGGGTAAAAATAAAAATTCTTTCAAAATTATTAATGATCCAACTTTTTTGATATTGAAAGATTCAAAATTACATGGTGACACTTCTAAAGATTCCACAATTCGATACATCAATATTCCAATTAATGAGATTGGATTTTATCAAATTAAAAAAATCGTAGATTCAAAAGGTTTATCTTTGAAAATTTTAAAATCTCATTTAATTGTCCCTCATTGTCCAATTGCTTCTATATCATCACCAACTAATTCATTATCAAAGGATAAATGTATAGGTGACGTGGATTCCATTGCAATCGATATTCAAGGAGTACCGCCTTTAAAATTAATTTATTCCAAGATAATTGATGGTAAAGTCTATCAATTTGAAGATGATAATTTACAACCGGAATATTTCCAATCTCCATTACAATATCCAACTTCTCAACATACACAATCCAAAGAGAACCCTAATAAAAACATTCATGACAAGATGTTTGACGTCGATTCATCCCATTTAACATTACATTCCCATTCTCAAAGACAAAGGAAAAGATTTGTATTCAATGATAATGAATTGTCAGACTTACAATGGGCTCATAATCAACCAGTTCATATTAACTTATCATCAATAATTAATGAAAAGGGACATTATTCTTATAGAATTGATAAATTAATCGATAGTCTCGGTAACATCATTGATTTTTCCACTTTTTCAAATGAATTATTAGAAAAATTCGATTCTATCTATCAATTCAATGCTCATTCCATACCAAAGGCATCATTAGAAGAACATTATGATCCTTATTCACCAACAAAGACTTCCATCTTTATTAATTTCGAAGATGACGATACTTCAAATAAGGATAACAATAACAATAACAACAGTGTCTTAGAATCCCCTTATAATGTCGTATTATCATACACTGATTCGAATGGTAATAAGAAAAATTTGGATAATATAACTTCTCATCTAATGAAATATAAATTCGATGCTCCATACCCAGGTGCTTACACTCTAGAATCAATAAATTCAAATTTTTGCCCCGGTGTAATCATCGGTAAATCTGATGTCTTGGTCACTGAACCTATCCCACCAACTTTAAAAGTCACGTCAAGATCAATAATGGATGAATGTGTCGGTCAAACTGGATTGAATTTCGATCTTTTATTCACTGGTATACCACCATATAATTATAACGCTAAAATTTACAAGATGATTAAAGATCCACGTACAAATAAAATCATCACAAAATTATATGATACCAAGAGACTAGATTCTAAGACTTCAAGAAATAAATTCACTTTCATTCCATCTCAAGAAGGTGATTACCAAATCATTTTCGATAATTTAACAAATGATTTATTTAGAGATCCAATCCAATTATTACCAGCTAACGATTACACTTTCAAGACTTCCATGAGAGTGAAACCAAGTGCAAGAATTAATTCCAAAAAATTGACCTCTTCTTCTCGTAATGATGTCATTAAATTATGTCTAGGTGGTCATACTAAGATACCAATTGATTTAAAGGGTGAACCTCCATTTTATTTGAAATACGACATTTTGGAAACAATGTCCAATAAGAGAACCACATATGAAGTGGATGATATCAATTCAACAAGTTATTATTTAGACACACCAATATTTAACACAGGAGGTGATTATATCCTTTCATTAGTTTCTATCAAAGATACTTCTGGTTGTTTAGTTGGATTAAGTGAACCTGATGCAAGAATTAAAGTTAGAAGAGATATCCCATTCGCGTCATTTAATCAATTAGAAGAAGGGAAAATTATGATTAGAGAGGGCGCTACCGTAGATATTGCATTGAAATTGAATGGGGATCCTCCATTTAAAGTTAAATATGAATATCGTGATTTGAATCATAATTTACCTAAAGTTCATGAAACTGTTTTCCATTCAAATTATAAACCTGTTTTGAAAGTTTCCAAAGAAGGTTCTTATAAGTTATTGGAAATGAAAGATTCTACTTGTGATGGAACCATTGAAAATGGTTCAAATGAATTTGTTAACGTTACATTTTTAGACAAACCAACTTTTGAAATAAAGGCACCATCAAAGAAAGGTATGAAAGTGTCTAATGAAATTACTAAGTTAACAGAGTTTATTTTTAAGAAAAATGACGTATGCCAAAATACGGAAACAACTGTTGGGTTACAATTATCAGGATCTCCACCATTTATATTGGGTTATGATATAATGTCTCCAAATGGTCAAGTCACTAATAACAAAATTCAAGTCGCTACAAGATATGCATCAATTAAATTACCAAATACTGAACCAGGTGAATATATTGCCACGATTAAAGAGCTTTATGATTCCAATTATGGTGAAGCTGACTTGAAGAAATTAAATACATTTAAAAAATTAGAAATCACGGTGAAACAAATGGTTAACCCAATTCCTGAAGTAGAATTTAACGATCCGGGGAAAACTTTTAAAGCTTGTTCTATAAGTACAGATCAATCATCTGAATTGAAACCAATTAATTTGAAATTATTGAATGGTAAAGGTCCGTACACAATCACTTTCAACATTAATCATGAAAGTACAAGTAGATCAGATGAAATTGTTATAGCCAATATCACGAACTCATACTTCCCATATGAAAAGTTATATGAAGGTTTAAGACTTGGTAATCACGAAGTTACCATCGCTAAGATTATCGATTCTAATGGATGTACAAATGAATTTGTTGATACTAACAATTTCAACAGTGGCTATATGAATAATAATAATAATAATAATTTAGACAATAAAAAGATTTCCATTTCAATAACCGATGTTCCAAAGATTCATCTCTTAGATTCCTCAGTTGATTATTGTGTTGGTGATTACGTTACATATCAATTAAATGGTATTGCCCCATTTACCATTAAATACGAATTCAATGATATACCATTGAAATCACAGGAATATACATCTCAATTCATTAGATTGGCATCTGAAGCAGGTATCATTTCAATCAATTCCATCCAAGATTCCTCTTCACAATGTATCGTCAATTTCAATAACAATGAGCAAATGATAGATGAATATGAAAAGCTACGATTAGAAATTCACCCAATTCCATCGGTCACCGTCTCCCAAGGTGATTATGTCATTGAAGATATTCATGAAGGTGATCAAGTAGAAGTTACATTTTCATTCGAAGGTACCCCTCCATTTTCATTAACTTACGTTAGAAGAGAGGAAATTGATGGTAAGAATGATAAAAATAAACAACAAGTAGCAGAAACTCATAAAGTAAGCGATATTATGGATTTTGAATATAAAATAATAACTAGTTTGCAAGGTACTTATGAAGCTATTGAAATCTCAGATGCTTACTGTTTTGTTAAAAACGATGCATTTTTCAATACTTGATTTCTCTACGTATTGGTATCACAGGAAGAAAAAGAATATCTTTTGTATAATAATAATATATCTATTTAAAAACTTTATACTATAAAGAAAGCATTGTTGTAACAAGACCTAATAACATCATCATCTTCGCAAGCTGAGTCTGTTTGAAGGAATACCTTTTTGTACTTTTAAAAATACATCTTACTGTTAAATGTTTCTCGAGAAATCCTTTAATTCTTCTATTAAAAAAGGGTTCTTCAACAACAAAAAGTAGGGAAGAATAAACCGAAGCCAATAAGAAGAAACAAACTACAAATGACTTTCCCAAAGAAAATATCGATCAATAACTTCACACAGATTCTTAAGACAGAAATACCCAAAATTATAACGTTTGATGCCTACAATACATTGTACACAACAACTCTCCCCATATTAGAACAATATTGTCTTGTGGGAAGTGCCTATGGGATCCATGCTAACCCCAGTGAATTATCCAAGAACTTCCCTCAGATATTTAAAGATTTAGCCACCAAGTACCCAAATTATGGTAAGACGTCAGGACTCGCACCTGAACAATGGTGGGGTTATCTAATTAAGAATATATTTAAACCTACTGATATTCCAATTGAAATGGTCAATGAGATATTACTTCGTTTTGAAGGTTCACAAGCATACGCTATCCATCCTGATCTACTAGAGTTACTAAAGTATATCAAAGAAATGCATCCAAATGTAGTTATGGGGATAATTAGCAACACTGATCCTATTATATTTAAAGTATTAGAAAATTTGGGTATTTTGAAATATTTTAAGGATTACGTTTATCTTTCATATGATACTGGGATAAAGAAACCAAATGTTGAAGTTTTCAATTTTGTCTTGAAAGATATTGTCAAAACAAACCCTTCATTAAATAAGGGTGATTTATCTAATTTGAAACGTCAATGTTGGCATATTGGAGATGAATTACATAATGATATGATGGCTGCTAAAGATGCTGGATGGAATGGGGTTCTAATTGATCGAATCAATAAAAGTGGATACTTAACAGAGTCCTTCGAACATGCTGTGAGCGATACACCTTTATTGTTGAGGGATAAGTTACATACAAATTCAGAAGAATCGTGGAAAATCAGCAGTGTACAAACCGATCTTGTACAGGTTAGTGGACGAGAATACGTCGTTCCCAATTTCTATGTACTTAAAAACTTATTATTCTACCAACAGAACAAGTCTTGATAAGTGTTGTTGTCACTTTTCAATTTATCACATCCACTTTCATACACTGTATAATTCGAAGAATGTCGTTGCGTATGTCTGAATAGTACAATTTTTAATTTTTTTTATATACTGGTTTCATTATATCGATGATTTTTCTTTTTTAAATGATTGTATAAATATGATATGATATGGAAGATGTTAGAAGATGCTAAACACTAATGGTTTTCCAGATATTTAAGCCGTCCGTACCTGTACTAACTAGGGCACCCGGAATTTGCTTATGCCATTTAACATCTTTAACTTCCTTTTGCCAATGCACAAATAAAAGTTGAGGAGGTATCTGTTGTAATTCTTTTGTTTCAGCAGCTTGTTGTTTAATTTCTTCATCATCTGCTTCAACAGATAAATCCCATAATGTTACCGTATTATCTTCAGAAGCAACCGCGACAATCGATTCATCTAATGGGTTAAAGCTAATTGAGGTGATAGCACCTTTATGGAAATCGTATTGGGCCACTGGTTGAACACTGTTAGCTGTGTCTGGTGAGAATTGTCTTAAATCCCAAACACCCCAGACACCATTATCATCACCACTTGCTAATAAATAACCTAATTTATCACTCCAACTAATAACATTGACATCTGTATTGGAAGCCTTAACTGAAATAGCTGGCTTATGTTTCTTTGATCTTGTATCCCAAATCCTTATGTAACCATCACAACCAGCAGATGCGAAAACAGTTCCCTCTGTACGAGACCATTGTATATCTTCAATAGATTTGTTATTCGACACTGTGAATGGTTGCTTATCAGTGACCCACTTAGATGTATGTCTTTGAGTGAAGTATATTTGACCAGAACAATCCCCTGTCAATAGGGCACCTGTTTGAATGGAAGGAGACCAGTCTAGTGCGTAACCTTCAACATTACCGTGGCTCTTTATAGTATGTATTGGTCTTTTTGCAGTTTTTGGAATCTTATAACCAGGGGTAGAGAATGCTTTACTTTGTGGACCCAAGTCGAAAATGTAAACTTCACCATTTTCACTCATTGTCGCAGTAAGAACTTCTTTAGATGAGTTCGCGAATGGTGATACTTTTAATCTATTTGTTGTATCTCTTAATGGAATGTTTTCATTTTCCATGACTGGATCTTTATCGTTATCTTCATTATCCTCATCATCTTCATCTTCGTCATCTTCTTTATCCTCATTGACTAATGTTTTAGTTAAATTAGAAAGGCTTAGTACCATCAATTCATTTTCCTTCTTTTTGGAAGCCTGAGTTGCCGTAGTCATTAAAAGAGATTGTGGATAATTTCTACGTTCAGAACCTAATGAATCTGGGATAATATCCAAAGTCAAACAAGGCCATGGGACATTAACATTATGCAGCATTTCATAAACAGTAGGATCAGCTTCAAGAACTTCATCTGGGCCCAATGGACGAGATAAATGAGGCAAGTATAATCCTTTCCCATTAGGAGCTTCTTCTTGTTCCAAATCCTGTGCTATCATTTTTTCAACTTTCTCAGTTCTATTTTCAGGATCTTCATCTTCGTCATCGTCAACTTCAATGATTTCATCATCACTTTCAAAATCATCACTAAATTGACCATCATCTTGTTCCATAGCAACATCATCACCGTCTTGAGTTAAGGCAGAGGCCGGCACGGTACTTTCGTTTGTCTTTGCAGAGACGTTTCTCGAGTAATCGTCTTCATCCTGATCAATTGTTCTTTTTGACATGGTTTGTTGGCGGTTTGCTGGTTTGCCAGGATTTGAAATATATCTCTATTGACAGGTTTTTTTAGATCTATTGCCAAATACTGTTACCCAAGATACGTAGTGTTAACTGTTTTCACTTCATATTATCTCATCTCATCTCATCTCTTCACGATTTTTTTTTTTTCAATTTTTTCAAAACTTTTTTATGGCCCCAAGAGCACGTGACTGGAGAAAGGCGGGTGGGAGCTTCTGGAGAGATAGATAACCAGGATAAATCAGCGACAGAAAGAAAGGGAGGAAAGGTAGGAATTGTCACTTTATTATAGTCAAGTTTCAAGATCAGTAATAAAAATGCAATATTTTTGTAGCTTATTTGTTGGTTAATATTTTAATCATGTAAAACTCCCATAATATATTTATATGGATGACGCCAATGGGCTTGCTACTACGATTCTATGATCAAGCTGGGATAAGGTTGTGATCCATGATGTTGATTACTCTGTAAAAACAGCTGTAACCTTAAGGAGGCATTCTCCCATTTTAGGTGATCTTAAAGTTACTTTCATTTGCACCATTTCTCTAAATCTAGAATGTTTGCGTATTTAGGAACCCGTACCGCAAATTTTACAGAATCCACAGGTGGTGGATTTGAAAAGCCCTTACCATAACTGAATAATACTAAACTCTCTGGCACCTACTCGAATCCAAATTGGTGTTGACACTATTAGTTGCAGGTTTGGGGATTTCTCTTTTCTTAAATGTCTGTGTCGCTGACACTTGCTCATGGTCTATTCCTAGGTATCCATGGAATAAACCACGGATAAATCTTTCAGACAACAGTCTTTGGAAAAGTTGACTTCTTCGAAGATGAGTCCTCGAGAAGTCAAAAGAAATCAGTGTTTTAAAAATAAGATAAACATTTCATAATTGTATTGAACAAGATACTAGGGAAGAATTATTAATTATTATCGTAAGAAGAGGTCGTTGACTCTACCATGGCAGTGTTTGGATTTGGATGTCATTCTACCAGTAGACTGGTAGAATGCCATTCGTAGTCATGCAGCTCTAGGCAAGCATGCTGAGTTTACTCTCTCTCACTTCTAATACTTTAATAAATGGATATGAAAGAACGCTCTTATTTATTATATATAATAGATGAGTATTTGCTTATATCTGAATCCGTAGGTACAGCAATTGGTTTTGTTTTGTTCTTTTAACTTCTCGATTCAAGAAAATCAGTACCAATAGTAACAATAGTAACAACAATAATAATAATAATGGCAAATAACACTAAAACAGCAATCCTTTCAGTATATGACAAAACAGGGTTATTAGATCTTGCCCGTGGATTGATCGAAAATAATGTCAGAATACTTTCCTCTGGTGGTACAGCACGTATGATCCGTGATGCAGGTTTCCCAGTTGAAGACGTCTCATCCATCACTCATGCTCCAGAAATGTTAGGCGGTAGAGTAAAAACTTTACATCCAGCTGTTCATGGTGGTATCCTTGCTAGAGATATCGCTAGTGATGAAAAGGATTTGATAGAACAAAATATTGAAAAAATTGATTTTGTTGTTTGTAATTTATACCCATTTAAAGAAACCGTCTCTAAGGTTGGTGTCACTGTCCCAGAAGCTGTCGAGGAGATCGATATCGGTGGTGTCACTTTATTAAGAGCTGCTGCTAAAAACCATGCAAGAGTCACCATCCTATCCGATCCAAACGATTATTCCATTTTTTTAAACGAATTATCCGCCAATAAATGTATATCCCAAGAATTAAGAAACAAGTTTGCTTTGAAAGCTTTCGAACATACAGCTGAGTATGATTCTACAATTTCGGATTATTTCAGAAAACAATATTCAGAAGGTAAACAACAAATTACTCTACGTTACGGTGCTAATCCACATCAGAAACCTGCTCAAGCTTATGTTACCAAAGAGGAGGAATTACCATTCAAAGTTCTTTCTGGTTCTCCAGGTTATATTAATCTGTTAGATGCCTTGAATTCATGGCCTTTAGTTAAAGAATTATCAGCAACTTTGAACTTACCTGCTGCTGCTTCATTTAAGCATGTTTCACCAGCTGGTGCCGCTGTTGGATTACCATTATCAGATGTCGAAAAGCAAATTTATTTCGTTAATGATATCGAAAATATATCTCCATTGGCTAATGCTTACGCTAGAGCTCGTGGTGCTGACAGAATGTCTTCTTTTGGTGATTGGATCGCTTTATCTAACATTGTTGATACTCCAACTGCCAAGATAATTTCAAGAGAAGTCTCTGATGGTATTATTGCCCCAGGTTATGAACCAGAAGCGTTAGAGATCTTAAAGAAGAAGAAAGGTGGCAAATATTGTATATTACAAGTGGATCCAAATTTTATTCCTGATACAGTGGAAAAGAGACAAGTATTTGGTGTCACTTTGGAACAAAAGAGAAACGATGCTATTATCAATACTTCTACATTTAATGAAATTGTATCTAAAAATAAAGATTTAACTGAACAAGCAATTATTGATTTAACAGTTGCAACAATTGCATTAAAATTTACACAATCTAATTCTGTTTGCTATGCTAAGAATGGTATGATTATTGGGTTAGGCGCTGGTCAACAATCAAGAATACATTGTACCAGGTTGGCAGGTGAAAAAGCTGATAATTGGTGGTTCAGACAACATCCAAAAGTCCTTGAATTCCAATGGGCTAAAGGTGTTAAAAGACCTGAAAAATCCAACGCCATTGACCTATTTGTAACGGGACAAATTCCAACTGAAGAACCTGAAAAATCCGAATATGAATCTAAATTTGCTGTTGTGCCTACTCCATTGACTCCAGGGGAAAGAAAGGAATGGCTAAATAGATTAGGAAATGTCTCATTATCATCTGATGCGTTCTTCCCATTCCCTGATAATGTTTATAGAGCAGTTAGATCGGGTGTTAAATATATTGCGGCACCATCTGGTTCAGTAATGGATAAAGTTGTCTTTGCTGCAGCTGATTCATTTGATTTGGTGTATATCGAGAATCCAATTCGTTTGTTCCATCATTGATTGATCCGTGATTTTGTATGTATGTAATGAAATTTTAACGTCGTATAGATATGTATATAGATACTATTAAGGAAAATGTGTAATGATAAGGAAAGACGGGATTTATTTTTTACGGTTTTATTTGGTAGTTCTATTTGGTTTGGCAGTGCTAATTAAAATTGATAGATTTCAAGTTACTGAAACCACGAATTTCAGTTCTACAACAAACACATTTTTTATAACCCCGAAGGGCTAATGACACTCTACAATCTTCACAAAGCGCAAAACATTTACATGGCCATAATATGACATTCCTCTCATTTGTTTTACAAACAACGCAGGATGGATCGAAAACTTCATCCTTCATATCCGCATCCTTGTCCTTTGTCTTTTCATTGTTACAATTTTGACAATTTTTCTTTTCATAAAAGTCGTTCAAATATTTTGATCTTGTTAATATTTCGTTTTCATTAGTCATATTTTGATGATATTTCAAAATTGGAAAGAACGAAGTAAACCAATCACTGCCATCACCGAGGGTAACGTTATTATTATAAGCAGCGTTGTGGTCACAGCTATGGTCGTTTTCATCATGATATTCTTCAGGTAAGAGCAAATCTAAAAGTTCTTCCTGGTCAATTAATATTTCAGTATTTGAATTGGAAGATACAGATTCTAATTCAGATATTGTTTCTTCGTAAATATACTCTCGGTCTTCTTCGTCTTCTCCTGTAAACTCAGTTTTAATGATACCTAATTCATCAGGTATCTCTTCTTGTTGTTCCTCTATGTTACCTAATTGTTGTTCTTGTGAAGATATATTGCATGGTTCTATAACTTCTGATTGATTCCTTATAAACCTCTTGAGCAGGTAAGTATGAGAGGTATGCCATATTTTCTTTATAGAGTATGATGAACCAGATGATCTATCTTCATTCAGACGTTCATTCCTTTGTTTTTCTAGTGATATATTCTCACTTGGAGGTAATAAACTTGGATTAATATCTTGTGGAACGTTAATTGAATTAAATCTCATTCTAATTCTAAGATTATTTGAAGCCATTTCAGAAGTCAATAACATAGCCAATTTAGTAACAACAGTGGTGAAATCTTCTTCACCTGAACAATTTAAATTACTAGTCCAATTTTGATAAAAACTATAATATTCTAAGTTTTTCAAACTTTCATTAAATTTCTTCACATTACCGTTGAATCTAACTAGACAAGCTAATAAATAGACCATAAATGATGTAAAGATTATACCCAGTGAGAATAATTTCGGTAGATGTCTGTAACGAGTTGATCTTGGGAGATTTTCATACCAACCTTTTGTAATAATGAACCAACTTATTGTCAATAAATGAGTTACGTTTAGTATGGTACTTATAATTAATCTTGATTTTCTAATTTTAAACAATTCCACTATATGTATTAATATTCTGTTGGAAATTGCAACTAGCCAATCCAATAAATATAGTTTATTCTGATAATCGTTATCATATTGATAATTCGACATCATGAAGAATTGGATGGCTATTTCAAAGATTGTAAAATCTGATCCATCCAATGGAGTCAATTGAGACAGAGTAGATACCACAGTCTCAATAATAAACGAATATGAAAATATAGTATACGATATGGATAGGAAATATTGATTATTTAACATCGAATAAGAAGTATTTCTAATGAATGGTTGAATCAATGAATAAATTAAAGGAATTAGAGCAGAGATATGGAATATAGACGCAACTGTTTGCGATATCATTTTCTTAGGTTGTTGAGGTCTAAGAGTGTTGGTTGTCTGTGGTGATCTTTGATTAACTAAAGTAATGAATTTATTTAAAAGTAATGCAATGAAAAGACATGATAATGCATATCCATTAAAGAAGAATTCCAATATATTTAAAAGCCGTGTCAGTCCCAGATGTTCTCTTACCATATTTCTATCATTTTGGTATTGTTGTTTTACAGCAGCAATGAATGAATATATTATTTGATAGAGATAATTAATAAATGATAAGGAATGGTATGTTTCTGGTATTAGGATATGTGATGATTGATTTAAATATGGCGCATTTTCTAAAAGTGATGTTGAATTCATTTCTGTTTGATCTTTAGTAAACAATAAATGGCAGGTCTTAGATCATGAAATGAATGATAGCGGTGGCAGATGTATATTCAACCAAGTTTTGTAGTCATTTAGGTCGTCTTGATCTTCTTCATTGTCGAAGAAAATTATTATTAATTCAATAAGATAGGTATATATGATATGTATGTTACCTTAAAAGATGGCGGCAAGTATCTCTGCCGAGTTCAAAACAATAATCCAAGATATAAACCATATAAGAAAGTGATAATAACAATGGATGAAACAACATCAATCATAAGGGATTGAACGAAAGTACTACATTGGCCATACAAGTGTCAAACAAGTTCCCGTAATGGCAGATAATGATCCACTAATAAACAACTTGGCAGCATTGTTGAGAGAGACAAGAGAGAATTTTGATATAGAACATGATATAGACACAATTATTAACATTAATGATAAGTTGACAGAACTTAAGAATAGGTCGAATGAACTAAAGACGAGTAAGGAAAGTGAAATAACGTCATTAAGAAATAATTTAGAATCACAAGGTGAGAAAATCCAAATATTGAATGATAATTTGAACAAGACAAAAGAAGAATCCAAAAACTTCAAAAGTAAAGATCAATTAATTGACGTCGTGAAAGAATTAGACGAATTAGAGAATGACGTCGTATCAATGCGAAGCCAATTAGATCAAAAAATTACTCGATTTGTCACATCATCTTCGTCACCACAACGACCACCGCTATCTTTATCAATCTCATCTCCTCCGAAAAATTCTCATATGAATGGTCTCTCTAATTATGACGATGAGACTAATGAAATTCTTAATGATCCAATTGCAAAGGCAAACATTCTGAGGTTGAAATTGTACAGATCGATGGGGATCATTTTAGATATCGATAATAATCAAGTATTAATCGATTCTTATAATTATAATAACAACGGTAACAATAACGACACAAATAATAATAGCAATAATAAAATTGATATATTACCGTTAGACGATGATTTAAGTGATTATTTCAAAACAAAATATATTTGGGAAAAATAAAAAAGAATCAGCAACCATCAAAGTGAGATGAAATGATCAAAATGATAATGAAATACCCTCTCTTTAAATAATGGCGCTAAGAAAAAACCGATATGGATATCAACAATGGATTCCGCATATTATATATATTGGTAACAATAGTTCATTGCAGAACGTAATCTCACCCGAACTTTGACAGTTAACAGATCAAGGAGGTCCTTACTCATTGTTATTGAAAGTTTGATATTTTCTTAACTGTTATTTTTTAGAGAAATTACGGCTGCAACTGATGGGCTCAATTGGTTTGATATAAAAATGAAGAATTGTTTACACTATGTAGATGATGCCTATTTGAAAAATAATAAATCAGGCTAGATATTTTTGTACAGACTATTTAGCTGTATGTAAGCAATTTAAATTCTTTAAACTAATCATTAACAATTCGTTTTATAATATATCCTCCTAATGTTACAGGTGCCGTCTCATTAATTATTATTACATATGGAATAGTTTACTATACCGTTTTAGCAAAATGATCCGTGAAAAGCTGTACGGATTATGGAGAGATTTGCCTTACCCGGAGAGTAAGTAAGTTAGACAAACTTGTCTGGGTTTAACTAAAAATTTTTCAATAATGTACGGATTTACAACAGTCAAACAATATACCATACCGATTTTTTCACACTTCCGCCCGCATTTAGGTGTGAAACTGTCAGAACATTAGTTGAAAATTTGGCAACCCCACGCAAAGCCCATGATCTGTAGACTTTCCAAAGGAAGATGATGGGTCTGAATTATCTCTAGAAAGTAAATGACAATATATTCCAACTGTAATATATTTAACAGTTCCTTAATGTTTATTCTTGTTTTTGTCATCAAAAGTTTTTTTCATTTTATTAGAATTGTTTTTACCAAAAATCACTAACAAGATTATCATAGATTTAAGCAATGGCATCTAACGAAGTTTTAGTTTTAAGAGGTACCTTAGAAGGTCACAACGGTTGGGTCACTTCCTTGGCCACTTCTGCTGGTCAACCAAACTTATTGTTGTCCGCTTCCCGTGATAAAACTTTGATTTCCTGGAAATTGACTGGTGATGACCAAAAATTCGGTGTCCCAGTTAGATCTTTCAAAGGTCACTCTCACATTGTTCAAGACTGTACTTTGACTCAAGATGGTGCTTACGCTTTATCTGCTTCTTGGGATAAGACTTTGAGATTATGGGATGTTGCCACTGGTGAAACTTACCAAAGATTCGTCGGTCACAAGTCTGATGTTATGTCTGTTGCCATTGACAGAAAGGCTTCCATGATTATCTCTGGTTCCCGTGATAAGACCATCAAGGTCTGGACTATCAAGGGTCAATGTTTGGCTACTTTGTTAGGTCACAACGACTGGGTCTCTCAAGTTAGAATTGCTCCAACTGACCAAAACGATGACACTGTCACCGTTATTTCTGCCGGTAATGACAAGATGGTTAAGGTATGTTTACAATTACTATTATTATTAACATTGACACCGAGTTATGTTTTTTTTGTTTCTGAATTGTGTTTAAAGATTTTTGTTTTCTTATTCCAACGATAGTTTTTTAAATGATGAACGATATATTTGCTACTTCGGATGAAACCTTTGAGTTTCGTATGAGACATAATAATTATCACCAAGATCTCTGATATTTGAAAACTATTATTGGATTGGATTAAAACAAAAGCTATGGCAATTTTGGAGAGAAAATATAATTTGGACGTCATGTTAAGATTATTATTTTTTTCCTTTGAATTTTTTTTTACTAACAATCTTTTATTACTTTTGAGTATATGTTTATTATTACGATTAGGCCTGGAACTTAAACCAATTCCAAATTGAAGCTGACTTTGTCGGTCACAACGGTAACGTTAACGCTGTTACTGCTTCCCCAGATGGTTCTTTGATTGCTTCCGCTGGTAAGGACGGTGAAATCATGTTATGGAACTTGTTAGAAAAGACTGCTATGTACACTTTGAGTGCTCAAGATGAAGTCTTTGCTTTAGCTTTCTCTCCAAACAGATACTGGTTGGCTGCTGCCACTGCTTCCGGTGTTAAGATTTTCTCCTTAGACCCACAATCTTTGATTGATGACTTGAGACCTGAATTTGCTGGTTACAACAAGGCTGCTGAACCACATGCTGTCTCTTTGACTTGGTCTGCTGATGGTCAAACTTTATTCGCTGGTTACACCGATAACGTCATCAGAGTTTGGCAAGTCATGACCGCCAACTAAGCTTAAAAATATAAAAAGTAAATAAAGCTCATTTATATTTTAGTTAACGGTCAATCAATATAAAACTTAATTCCCTCCCTATCATAAATCCATTCCCATTACATTATATATTATTATTATTCATGAAACTTAATCAATAAAAAAAAAACTAGTAGAATTATTTTTTCTTTTTTTGTTCTTCTTTTAATTTATATACAGATTTGCTTCATAATTTAAAGTAACATGATATCTTTTGTGAATATTATAGGCGTTTGATTTTTTTGATGCTATATAAGGATTCCAGCCGTGATCAACCCGTACTGCTCTAATTGTTGGAAGATCCAATTTGCTTTTCCTTCAATATATTAGTTCTTTCTAATTCGCCTTCTGCCTCCTTTAATAACTCGATAAAGTCGGTTTCCTTAGCCAATGTTATAGAATCTTTCAATAGTTTTTCTGCTTTGCTGAGTACCCCATCATGAAGGTTTAAGACACCTTTGCCATATGTTGATAATGCGATAGCTTGTGAAATTGCAGGATCCAATTGATCTTTCATGTGGTATTTTAGATTTCTATTCTTTTTAGAGAACTCTATTATATTATCATAGCATTCATTAGCCATTTTCAAACAAGTATCCTTATTTTTATTTAATGATCTTAATTTCGTTATAATATTATCATCACTCATTTTCTTAAACTCTTCACCTAATGTTGTAATTTTCTCATTGTTTAAGTGTAATCTTTCTTTCAGTTTCTCAATTTCTGCTTCATATTTTTCAGCTTGTAAATAAAGAAGAGACCCCACATTAGCTTGTGACAATAAAATTTGACCTGGTGGCATATCAGCCATGACCATCCATTCTAAAGTGGTCATTTTACAACTTAACGCAGTCCCGACATCATGAGATGATAAACAAAACGCAGTATATAAATCTCTTGCAGTGAAGAATTCCTCTTTGAATGGTTCCCAAGCACTTGATTTCTTTTCTATATCCAAAATCATGTGACCATTATCATCCAGCTTTATATTTTCATCATTGACTACAGTCTTGAAATATTTCAAGTTCAAGATATCCTTTAAAGCATTCAAGTTTAAATTGGCATTGCTTTTCAAATCAGACCCAACCATTTCCTTCCTATCATCAAAAAATTTCTTCAATTCTGGAGATCTAGACATAACTTCCTCTTGAGCCAACAACAAATGAGCCAACAAATTCTTCTTCCCCAACTCTACATCTTTATTAATTTCCAAAGACTTAATCAAGATTCTCAAATCCTTCCTCAAAAAATCCGGTCTCTCATCATCCGGAATTTTCGAAGGCGTCACCAACGCATTAAAGAACCTATATAACATTTCCAAATAAATAGAATGAGCCTCTTCATACATTCCCAGATTCTCAAACATTTGAGCAATCTTCAATTCAATCCTCGTATATGGCTCACTTAATGGATCTTTCTTCCTTTGTAAAGCTTTCAACGCATTAATATAATTATACAATGCACTTTCATAATTGAAATTGGTCTTATTACTTTCATCCCAAATGGCATCCTTCACAGGATTTAGATAACTGGGATCTCTCTTGTATGATCGACGGACATGGAATACATAACAATATAATGTGGAGGCACTAAATAATGCTGTTGCTGGAGCGAGTATTTTAAACGCTGTTGACCGTGGATTTATGTACCTTCTCCACATCTTTTTTTTTTTGGTTTCCTTAGTTGACACCCCCCTTTTCTTCCCTGTTTGAAGGGAAAAACAATGTGTCTTGTTCTTTCTATTTTGTTTTGTTTTGTTTTGTTCCTATTTTCCAAATTTTCCATTTGAAGTTACCGAAACTTATTTTATATATCAATGCCTTCAATATATATATATATATATATATATATATATATATAGTATGAGGGGTATGATCTGTCTAAATGGTTATGAAGATGATACTGGCAAAGGTGTGAAGTGAAGGAAAGATAGTTATATAAAGAACACAAATATACGAGTGAAAATATGTGTGGAAGATTTGCTTTGGAAATCACAGGTCGAGAAGTTGCTGATCAAATTGTGAATGATTTCTATTTAGATATTATTGAATCTGAGGAAGAAGTTGAAACGGGGGCAGTCCCTGAAGAAGGAGAAGAGGACATACGAGAAGAGCGTGGGAATGGATTAGGTAAATCTTATAATGTTGCACCAACGAGTTTTGTTAACGTGTATACCAATTCTCATCATTTGAGGACTATGAAATGGGGGTTAATTCCGCAATGGATAGCTCGTAGTAAGATGGATTCGTATAATTCTGGTAGGACCATAAATGCTAGATTAGAGACATTGAGTAGTAAGAGGATTTGGAAAGGTTGTCTCAAGTATAAGAGGTGTGTCATTCCTGTTAGTGGATATTATGAATGGCAAAAAAAGAAGGGAGAAAAGATCCCATATTATGTCAAGAGGAAAGATAATAAGTTAATATTTTTAGCAGGTCTTTATGATCATTTGAATCAAGAACAAACAAATGGATCAAAAGGTGAGAAAAGTGAAGGGAAAGTAGAAATTAAAGAAAGAGAGCAAACATTATACAGTTTCACAATAGTTACTGGGGTGGCACCAGATTCTTTGAAATGGTTACATGATAGAATGCCAACTGTATTGGAACCAGGTAGTAAAGAATGGAATGAATGGTTAAATGAGGATAAAACTGAATGGACACAGAAGGAATTATACGACACTTTAAAACCTACTTACAATGAATCATTAATGGAAAGTTATCAAGTCAGTAAAGATGTTGGGAGTGTCAAGAACAAAGGTGAATATTTGGTAGAACCAGTACAAACGGCAACTCCGATTAAACCAAAGAAAGAATCATCTAGGAATGGATCAGAGTTAAAAAAGGAAGAAGGTACTGATGGCAAACGTCATGGTGTAAAGAAGGAGCAGGAGGAGAAAGAAGTGGAGGAAGGAGTGGGACAAAAAGGAGATGAGGAATATCAAGAACCGGAAAAAGGACAACAAGGAGAAGTTAAAGGGGAGGAAGAAGAAAAAGTACCTATTAAGAAAGGAAAAGGTTCTTCTTCTTCTTCTTCTTCTTCTAAGAAGGATACTAAGGGTAACAAAAGAGATATTACATCGATGCTGAGAAGTAGTACAAGAGATAAAACAGGAAAGAGTGGAGAAGAACATGTTCCTCGACCAAAGAAGGAACGTAAACGTTGATGATTTTTGTGCTAACTTCAATTATTTTTACATATTTTACCATTATCTATTCTTATATCCATTATAACACAATATATCAATATTCATTTTACGCTAAGCATTACCGAGGGAAGGACAGAAATACGAGTATTGTTCTAACATGTCAATAGATCATACTCTCACTTATGATATATGTTCGATATAATCGCTTCCCATGTTCTTCCTGTTTCTTATTGGAATCTTGAAATATCTATCCCTTTGGAAGGGACGTTTTAGAATGCCCGATGGGGGGCGAATAAGGGTTGGGCGGCTAATTGTGTAACTAAAAGAAGTAAAAAAACGTAGAAGCTGGACTATTTGATGAAACCGAACGCTCAATGGTATGAATGTACCCAAAAAAAGGCTTCCAATTATTTCATATCGATGTTATCTAGACTGCAGGTAGAGTTTCTCATGTTTGTAACAACTTTATCATTACTCTTCATATTATATATAATATATTATATATTATGTATTCTTGTAAATGCAACGTTTCCTTCCAACTCATTGGGAATTTAAAAATTATTGACAGCGGCGCTACCACTTGACTTTATTTTTTAATATATTTATCTGTTACCCGGGGGGGCAGATAAATCGCTTCGACAAAAAATTTGGTGTTTTGTGCATATTCAATTATATTAATACATTAATATATACACTGGAATATAAATATCTAAATATACTGTACTATACTATATTGTACTACTTAGTCCCATCCAAAAGGGAGTGGAAGACTACCATTGAACAACGACAGAAGGTAGCCTAGTAGCAAGAATAACGATATAGGAGAAATTATTACAGGCAAGTCATGAGGGGCCACGGACGTAGAGAATACGGCTATTTTGGTTCAGATCAAGATGGAGACACAAGTGCTGATGATTCTGACTCTGATTCACGATACCGTCAAAACTCACATTCAAATCAACCCACTGCTGGCTCCACATCAATCGCCACTGCCACTCCTACTGCGACTGTCACTGACGCATCAAATTCTCATTCTTCTAATACCAGGTCATCTTCATCGAACAATCCCTCTGATGATGAAAGCAGCACTTCACCAGCCACTACTACTACTGATAGCACTGCTGCTGGTCGTCCTGAAACCTCGGACACTCAAGCATTCCAATCCTTCATAGTGGACCAATTGACAAAAATTCAAGAACAAAACGCAAACTTACAAGCCAAGATGTTCCTAATGGAAAAGGAGCAAGAACAATTCTATCTACATCAAGTAAAGAAACTAGAAACAGGTTTCAAAAATGTAAATAAATGTGTAGATGATATCTCGATTTTGAAGAAAACATTCCAAGAACTTGTAGGAATTATGAGTGGTGAAAGGCTTCGATTCTTAGATCATTCAGATGAGAACGTCGTCACCAACACTGAAAATACAAACCAAGAACAAATCAATAAAGAGCGTGAAAGAGCGAGAAATCAAGAACATGAAAGATTATGGCGAGATATGGATTTCTTAAGAGATGTAAGATCACATGATGATGCAATTAGTACAGGAAGAGTTGATAGAATATCTGTTAAAAATGAATTTGATCCTACCGTGGGTGCTCTTTTAAATGGTACAGTTCCTAATAGTCAAGTAGCAGCAGCAATAAGAAATAGTGAACCTGCGAGAATACAACAGAGTAATGATGACGCTGTAGATGATACCACAAATCAGAGCATGGAAAATCATTCTGTAAGTGACGAAACAGCTTCATCGGCGGCATCTACTTTATTACAACAGGCAATGGATTATAAGATGAATAGAGCTGTTCAAAATGTTATTGATTTGGCTCGGGAATATTATGAAGGGTTCCCAGGGAAACCTTCCATTTTGAATCTTGAAAGAAGATTTGGTACTTCATGGAGGAAAGGTCGTAGTGAAAGAGTATTATTTACAAAGAGATATTGTATAATTAAGAAAATTGAAATGGTTAAAAAATTCCCAGAAAGGTATGGATTACCTTCCAATATTAAAAGAAATCAAGCTATTAAAGTTATTGAAAATATTAGATTGGGGAATAATAATTTTAAAGGTCGTCCTTGTAGATTGTCATTAGCTCAACTTTATCAATATTTTTCACAAAAACATGATAAAATTGAAGATTACGCTTTGGAATTGAAAAATAAAGCATTACCTAGAAGAATATATTTATTGAGAGATAGAGAAGATCAGGCGGAAAGAGATGACACGACGAATACCCTAACTACAAATGAATCCACAGGTGAAGTTCCTATTTCTATTATGACAGGAAGTCCTGATTCAATGGCCACTAATATCAATATCAATAATAATATAGATGATAACATATCAGCGACAACAAATAATAATGAGGCAAATGATGGAAATAGTCGACGTGGATCAACAACATTTCTTCATATTCCTTCTCCACCCGATGGCCGATTTATCGGGAACGAAAATCCACCATCTGTTGACTCAAACGTTGACCCAGAAATTGCAGGATAATTGATTGGGATAGCCGCTTCAAAATATAATACCATACCATACCATACCACACTACACCACACCACACCACACCACGCCGTCATGACGTTCAATCAACACTTCCCTTAATTATATAAATGATCTACATAAAAAAATAGACACTATTAAGGCTCCTATGTTTTAATTATTCTTTGCAATATTGAAAACTACTGTAGTCTCTTTCCAACCAAAGAATGCATACTGTAGCCAATCTCTTGGATTTTTGCCTTATCGTACTCTTCTGAATCTTGCAATTTATATCGATTATTTAATATAAAATTAAAAGTAATTTTTACAAACTACATCTTCTAGTGAAACTCTGACTAGATCCAGTAGCTTTCTTTTGTTTTTATTCCTAAAAGAGCCACTTCCATAAACAAAAATAAATAAAAAATTGGCAACATCTTAAACACGTACAGATATTCAGCGTATTTCACAGTTATGGCTCCATTTTAAAAATCAATACTATTAATCTTATAAAATTGAAAGATATCCCTTCCACTTCTCCTATATTTATTGCTTGTTAAGTTCGTATTTCTCTGTTTTTTTTTCGTGTTTTTTTTGGAATTCATCGTATCTAACTTACGTACATTACAAAATAAATCTGTTTGTATACATAAACATTAAGTAACTTTGAAATTAAAGGCCCACACGATTTATATAAAGTAACAAGACTTGAACACAAAATAATACAACTAAGTCAAGGGGAGAGTACATAAAATACCAACTGTTTATTTTTGGACACTGAAAGCAAACCTGGGAAAAAAAATAACACCCCTCTCTAGAGATGTCACGAGTCTTAAGATCTAGAGTCAAAACAGAAGAAGCGCCACCACCGCTGCCAAAGAAGAATCAAGAACCACCACCACCACCTACTACTAATAATAACGCTACCAAAGAAAGAAAACGAAGAAGAAAAAGAAGATCATCATCAACTGGATCCATCTCTGCATCTGAAGATAATGATGACATTTTCCAATTGAATAACAACCATACCACTGGGAGACCATTTGAAATCGTAGGAGATTTACCATGTTCCATTGATCCTCCACAATATAATTCAGCCTTAACTTGTCCTCTTTCTGTCAAGGATTCTGGTGTGTTGTATACTTCGTTATTGAATTCAAGAAGAACTTGGATACGTGGTGAGATGTTTGATTTATATTGGTCGAGACCTAATAGAGGATCGGGAAGTGCCAATGGTACACCCGGTGATAATAATCCTCCTCGTCAGAATAATATAGATAATAAGAATATGGATGAATCAAATAATGGGATTACTTTATTGATCAAAGACAAGATGCAAAAAATGTCGGATTGTGAAATGATTGCTGGTCCACATTCATTCCCAGTTCGATTATTTATTTTGAAAGATGAAGATATAGAAAAAAGATGGCAAGAGGAACAAGATTCTAAGAAAACTGAAAGAGAGGAAAAGAGAAAATTGGAAGTGGAAAGGAAACAACAAAGGATTGAAGAAAGGAAACGGCAACAATTAGAAAGGCAACAAAAGAAGGAATTGAAAATGAAAAAGAAGTTAGAAATGGATTTGTTAAAGCAAAAGAGAAAAGATGAATTGAAAGCTTTGAAAGAACAGGAAAAATTGAATAAGAAAGATAAACAACTACCTCGTGCCGGTCTCCCGACAGATTCAGTAGCCACTTTTTCAGCATCCACGAAGAAGAAGGTTCCAAGCATCGATACACAACCATCTACAGATCTTGATATTGAGAAAAAACATGTTCCAGTACTAGCTTCACAATCTTTAGTTTCTGATGAAAAAATACACAAACCATCTGTTAATGATCCCAAAATGATTGCTAACTTAAACCTGATGGCAAAGAAGGATCCAGAACTAAATAGATTAATGTCCATAGTCGCGACGAGGCGAGCCACATTACGAGAAATTAAAAAGTTTAGAAAGTTTATTATCATGGCTAGTGAAATGCCACCGCCCCCAGGATGGATCCCTCCAGAAGGTTGGGAAAATACTGTATATAAAGATCCTGTTGGCTCACCACAAAACTCTTCTGATGGTTCAGATAATGAAGATTCAGTAAGACCAAAAAGATTACCACTTGACCTTACCAATCTACCAAAGGATGACAAAGGAATCTTTGAGAGAAACAAGGATAAGGCAGATGCAGAGAATGAAAATAAGAATTGTCCAGAAAAGGCGGTTAAAAACGTCGAAACACCAAATACAAAGAAAAAATGCAATACGGCAATGTTACCAACTCATTCATCTCAGGAATACGATAAATGTACGGTAAGTGATGAGAAGCACGATCAGGGAAATAAGATGGTTACAGAGGTTGAAGGTAAGAACGAACTTGACAATGGCACTTTGATAGAGAATGGTGAAACAAATAAAGAAAATGACGAAAACATTTCCAGCGAAAATGAGGTAAGCGAAAAAGAGATTTCTGGAGTAACGGAGGAAGCTACTGAATCAAAACCAATAACTAATAAGAATACTACTCCTTCAACCGAAGCAACTGGAATGGAAGAGGCCTCTTTAGTTGGTGTTACAAATCCGACAATAAAGAAAGAAGAAAAAGGGAAAACTTCTTCCAATCCAACTCCCATAAAGATGAGGATGAGTCTATATGAAAAAGACCCCAATTTATTCATTAATTTAAGCTTGATGGCTAAAACAGATCCTACCCTACGATATTTAATGTATGTGGCTGCAACAGATAAGCCTTTTGATGATCAAAGGATAAAACTACGAGAATATATTACCAGGGCAAGAGCTAAATCTTTACCAGAGGGCTGGACTTTATCAAAAACCAAAAAATACGTGGTATTAATTGCTACAGCTACAAAAGACAATGAAACAAACATCAATCAAAAAATTGAGGCTCCACCAGTGAATATGCAGGACACAACTAACGGAAATATAAACATGACTGATGAGCCAAAAGTAGGTTCCATTGAGAAGGTTGTACTTGATAGAGAACAAGACAAGTTTATTAGAGATGTCGTAAAGAAGGATTCTACATTTAAAGGTGAAAAGACAGGAAGTAGACCTAAGAAATATAGGAAAAGACGACAATCAATGACTCTATCGGAAAATGGAGAAAAATTAACGGGTTTTCAACAAAAATATGTTAAAGAATCCGAAATAATTATTGAGTATTTAGAATATATTCATGCACGATACATCTTACCTCATGATGCTGTCATTGAATACCTGGAATCCACCAAGGAATATATTGTCTCGTGGATTGTTATTCATAATAAGAAGGATATTTTAAAGGTTTGTAAAAAACGTAAGGAGACCATCGATGAATACCTAATACGAGAAGATTATCCAATTGCGCCTTTATTCTCTTCAATGACAATACGTTTAGTTGGGATCGAAGATAAATTTAAACCTATTTTAATGAATAGTGTTAACCCTATTGATCAAGTGACTAAGAAAATGTCAAGAATCTTAGATATTGGGACGAGATTATCAAAGTATAATTTATGGTACCAATTAGATGGTTATGATGATAGTGATCTAGCTGAGAGCTTAAGAGCTGAATTAAATGAATATGAACATTCCTTGAGAACAAAACGTCATAGGAGGAGTGCCGGAGACTGAGTATATGTTTTAAGTATTTATTAACAAGGATGATTTATAATGCCATATTTAACATAAATATTGACAACAGACATTAATTATATTTTCAAATCAATTAGGATCTTTACTAGCTTTTGAAGTAATTAAAATTATGTGCTTATGAGCATGTGCTTTATTTACGTAGATTATGAGGAATATTGAATTTCGATACCGAATTTGGCAGGATGTAATGGAAGTACGCTATTATTATTTTCATGTTTGAATGCAGGTTTTGATGAGTTTGTCTTTGGCTCTGGGGTAGTTGTGAACAATTCTGTTCCTATTGAAACTAAAAAGCCCCTAAATTTTCCCTCCCATTTAGCTTTCAAATTCTTATCTCGTAATGAAGTACTAAATTTCCAAACGCTAGTAAAATTGGTCATTTCAAACTTATTTTGAAACTTATCAATCAATGTCATTTCTTTATCTATTTTTTCTAAAGATGAGGAAAATGTATATGTCAGATCTTGCAATAATTTTTGCTGACTTTCTGAAGTGGTCGGGGATAATTCCATGGTTGGTAATATTTGTGATTTTCTCGTTCCTTCACTGAAATGTTCATCTAATATGATACCATCATCACTGATATTATTCGGTATAGTCCCGTTAACATTGTTCAAGATCGCCATGTTGGGTACTATACTAGTATTATTTATTGTATTTGGTGGTAATAGTGATTCTTTCTGTTTTCCAGTTCCCCAGAATTCCCAACCAAAGGACAAATTTGATTCTATTGAATAAATATTGAAATCATATCTTGTACAAAATGTTGAGCTTAGACTTGTTTTTGCTGAATATGAAGAAGAAATATGTCCAAACAATGGATTATAAGACACTGTCAACGTCAATGGTCTCCCCGTATTTGCAGAATGAGTACAATACCTCAAACTTGTAGAACAACCGGGATTCATAGATTTCAAACTTAACCAAAGTTCTGCCCCAATTGATAGTGTAGAGTTATTATACAGTGAATTGTTGAATTTGGATGATGTTGAAAGAGAATTATGAAGAATTCGATACCCGCAAAGATAGTCGTTTGTTGAGAATATGAATTCTTGGAAATTTCTATTTTGCCTTGATTTATTTTGCCAATAAAGAGTCATTATATTAAAGTTATAAGCAGAACTACTTAGCCATTTCAAAGTCATCTGATTATTTCTATTCAATCTTTTTATTATCATTGCTTCCAAATCTGAACTGGGGTAGTACATTCTACCATAATACAATGATAAATTATCCTTACTTTTCTCTATCCCATTATCGAAATAATTATGACCCCTCCTTCGTTTATAATAGGACGGATGTATATGTTTATATGTTTGTGTGGCATCTTGTAAATTAATCTTCGACGAACTAAGTATAATCTCATGTAAATTCTCCATGTTGGTATAGAGATATGTTAGAAACCCATGAACTTTCTTATTTTGCAAATTATTCTGTTTAGTGGTGACTTCCAAAGTGTTATAACTGACATTAGATGAATTATTTGATAATTGGAACCTAAAGGAGTCAGGTATTTGGAAATCTATTAATGACCTAGCCGTTTCAGTGATATATTCATAACTGTTTGAACTTGGATTCCAGTTAGTTGCATTTTGGAAAGATCGTGCTACGTATTCCATGTAATTCAACATTACAGAAACAAAATGGTTCTTTTATAAGAACGATAGAAGCTATTACCGATAACTGGATGATCTATTTCTCAATTTTTAGCACTGTAGGGAAAGTGTCTCCTCTGTTGTAAAAGTTGTGACATTTCTCACTTTTTTGATTCAAGGAAATTTTTGACCTTTAACGACAATGCTCTATGTATGTAATAATAATTCCTTTAATTATGTCAAATCAAATCAATAACTTTACAACTTATAAAAAGGCAAGATATACAAACTCTTGGTGTCTTCATAAAAGAGATCAGACACATTATTGGGATCAGTCTTTTATTTTGTGAGGGATACAATATGGAAACCCCAGAAGATGGAGAGAAATTACCGACTTTGCATTTCGTAGATATCGAAGGTAACGATGTCGATGTCAAAAGGACTATTCGTATGGAAAATAAAGAAAACTCAACCTCAATTAATGATAAGTCAGTTATCACAGTTCAATATCAACAGGAGCAGATGGATTCTGATGATCTAAAGGATTCTATTGCTCTAATAAATTCGGATGTACCGGATAATAAAGGCAATACAACCACTTCAAACGGACATATTCGTGATAGTGATGAGGATATAGCACTTGCTACCAATGTAAACAGTAATGGGAACAGCGGTATTATCCAAGTAAGGAAGAGGTCAGACAGTAAGACATCAAGGACATCAAGTAGTAGGAATCCGAAGAGTTCAAGTGACATTTCGTCTGCATCCAAAATATTTAGAAATCTATTAATATTAGAGGATGATTTAAGACGTCAAGCAGGAATTGCCAAGAGATTAAAATGGCAATTTACTATGTTTTTTTCAGGGCTTATTGGAGTTGCTGGGTTTGCAATATATGAATTATTTTTTGATTATGGAAGTTTCAATGGACATTCAAATACAGATAAATCAATGAGTCGATTGTATAGGATCTTTTTACAATTTACTGTATGTTTCATTGCAATTACGCTGGTTCTTTTCCATTTAAGTGGACAATACAAGAGGACTATTGTAATTCCACGACGATTTTTCGTTTCCTCTAATAAAGGGCTTCGACAATTCAATGTTAAATTAGTTAAAGTTAACTCTAGCATGGATGAAAAATATACCGATTTTGTTCGATATATTAGTAGGAAAGTGGCTCATTGTAATCTTTTTCTATTCCGAACAATATTAAGATTTAGTGAACAAAGCACCATTGTACATTTTTGGAAAAGCGTCACGATACGATCACAACCGCGAATTGGAGCTATCGATGTTAAGTTGATAATAAATCCCAGATTTTGTAGTGCCGAGGTTAGAGAAGGTTGGGAAATTTATAGAGATGAGTTTTGGGCGAGAGAAGGCGCCAGAAGACGTCAAATGGTAGATGCATACTCTATCAATAAAACTGATAAACCGCATAAAAATTAGCATATTTTATATATAACAGTAAGAATTTGAACCAAGACTTTTCCATAAGATATGGAATTGTTAATTACCTTATTATACAGGACGATTTATGCCACTTATGACGATATCATCTGTTATTCTTTTTATCGTTTAAACGAATTTATCTATCAACAACATCACTTCGCGTTGAGTGACATAGTCAAAAAGTAGTACAAGAGCGTTGATTATCAAACAAGAAGTCAATCTAGTGTTGTTTGAAAATTAAGTTAAACCATACCCTTAAAAAATAAATTGTATAGCTGGTATCAACCAACAGATATTATTTTCCGTTGGAATACTTTGTATCACGATATAACAATGTTATATTACGTTCGTACACCTAAGGAAGGGTTTTTCAAAAAATAAACGACAACTGCAGGACTCGAACCTGCGCGGGCAAAGCCCAAAAGATTTCTAATCTTTCGCCTTAACCACTCGGCCAAGTTGCCTGTTTTATAGAAGATTTAATGCGGAAATATACTTCTTTCTTTTAAATTCTATTATAAAAAGTATATTTAACTATTGTACAAAAGATCTTGTCAAACGTGTAAGATCTTCTTGTTCCATTATATTTGATGATTCTGGATGATTATATTTAGTATTCATGTATGCTTTACAATTAAATTATTCTTTAATTTCTCGCTGATTTATTAACAACTATAGAGTATCTAATATATAAATTCTTTTATTTTCAATCCTCAAGTGTCAATGTGTCATTTCCCTATTTATATACATCAGGAATCTTTCAATTTGTCTGTTTCAATTTCCTTTCATTCGCTGTACCTATTTCCTTTGTTTCATGTCGAAACTTCTGTAACGAGGTTTCATATTTTATTTTTATATGGTGCACATGTTTCATATTCGTCGTAACAACAGATCTGTCCTTTATATACGTTTGGAAACATTAACAGTTTCCATGATTTCTCGATGAAAACCCTAGAATAATCTATCGTCATCTTGTTCCATATCCGAAACATTCGATGACCTTCCATGATGTTCTCGCGTGACACCATTACTTCTTAGTCATTCTTCTTGGAACATGTGGTCTGAACCGGAGTCTGTTCGATGGGGTTCGCTTACTGGGAGCTAGATTATTCCTCGGATTCCTCTTATCTATTTCCTGTATTACACCTTCCCCTTCTATCTTGGAATGTTTCCATAACTGAATAAAGTTACTAATGAATGCTTTTCTTTTTGAAGCAGTATTTTGTTAAATAATCGTTCCGGAACGTCTACCGTCAATCTTGGGTCAACTTCTGCCATTTGACAATATAAGGTTGATTTGTCTTGTGAGTATCCTACGACAGCCGTAATTTCATCAATTCGTTCTTCTAATTCCATATCAGTTAATGGTTTATTCTTGGGGTATTGTCTTTCTCGAGGTTTAAATGCTTTTAGCCATTCTATATTAACTGCTCTATGGAGTTTCCTGACCGATGGTAAATCTAGTTCATAAGCATTATTATTAATTTTCTTGACAACTTTGAACGGACCAACGTATAGCGGTTGAATTTTCATATATTTACCAGCGGAAAAATAAGCATCGCGATGTAATAGTACGAAATCACCAATCTTAAACAGTATATCCTTCCTCCCCTTATTTTTGAATGTTTCGTTCGTAATAGCAGCTTCTTTTAGTCTTTCCTTAGTTACTTCTGTGATGGCCGCCAATGTCTTTGTAAGTTCGAGCATAGTTTCTGATTGAGCGGTGGATTCATGTTGAGTATCAATCGTGGGGTTGTTTGGGAGGAATCCTAAATCGATTTCAAAGGGTGATGCCTTTAATGATGTGTGTGGCGTAGCATTATAGCAAAATTCAACTTGAGGTAATAACCTGTCCCAGGTACCATAGTAAGTAGAGCAGTAAGAGACGTAATAACCGATT